>NC_068981.1:128086083-128089338 GCF_001194135.2 Octopus bimaculoides
CACACACACACACACACACACACACACACACACACACTCACACACACACATACACACACACGCAGCGAGAATGAGCTAATGCTGTAGTTGACGCACATGAAGGAAAGCATACACACTAACATGGACCATAACTGTCCGAAAAATACCGACCGCGCTGGCGTAACTGATGATGGTAACGGAAACTGCCGAAACTGACGCGTCAGTCTTAAGAATATTCAGTCGATATTTTTCGGACAGTTATGGTACCTGTTAGAGTATATGTTTTTATTCATGTGCGTCAACTACAGCATTAGATCATTTTAGCTCTTATTTCTATCAATGTAGGTGGTTTTTAACATCATAGAGACATTTAGTGACATACATATATATATATAATGAGTTTCTATGTATATGCTTGTATTTACTCTTAACACTTTTTCTTACTAGACAATACTATTAATCAAAATTGCTACCCACAGCTCTTATGACAATGTTGACAACTGAACAATACCGAGTGATTTTCTTGTACGAATACAAGTTGGGTCATTCTGCCACTGAAGCTCTACGAAACATCGAGCGGGCTTTTGGTAACGATCCTGTTGACATTAGAACTGTTCAGAGATGGTTCCAAAGATTTCGTTCAGGAAACGAAAGCTTTAAAAACGAACGAAGAGGGAGATCAGAATCAGTTATTCGGCATGATGAACTGAGTGCTTGGGTTAAACGAAATCCGAGAACAATGGACGAAAAGTCGGATCAGAGCTCTAGACATCTCCCGCAACCGTTTCTCGACACTTGAAGAAAATTGGAAAAGTCAAAAAGATGGATAGGTTTGTTCCCCGTCAACTTAATGAAATTCAAAGAAACAGAGGCCTTACAGTGTGTTCCATGTTGATTTCTCGGTTAGAAAGAGAACCATTTTTGTATCGACTCATTACGTGTGATGAGAAATGGATACTCTTTGATAACAGCAGAACAGGATAGTGGTTAGATATAGGAGAGTCACCAAAACACTACCCAAAGCCACCATTGCACCCTAAAATGTTGATGGTTACTGTATGGTAGCCAACAAAGGGGGTTATTCATTATTCATATTTGCAACAAGGAAAAACTGTAACAGCAACATCCTATCGTCAGGAAATTGATTGTATGCATAAAAAATTAAAAAAGAAGCAACCCAGATTACTGAATAGAGATGATTCAATTTTACTTCATGATAATGCACGGCCTCACACTTCTCAAGCGACGGTCCACAAGTTGCAAAGCCTGAATTATGAAATTTTGGCACATCCTCCTTATTCTCCTGATATCTCCTACTGATTGTCACATATTTAAACGTTTCGAGCTTGCTATAAAACACTCTTAAATAAAGAGGTAATTGAAGCATTCGAACAGTTTATTTGTGTAAAAGGTGACAAATTCAGGAACGTTGGATGAAGGTCATAAATGAACAATGATCATATTTTGATTAAATAAATAAATATTCTAAAACTTAGCAATTTTCATTTTTCCCTTTACAAATGCGACATTTCATGCGAGACAACTTAATACATATACACAATATCTTATCAACATATGGCACCTTCATGGTTTTACTTCACTGTGAACTCTATGTTGTTCCTAGCCGAGTTTCTGAATCTTGTCCATTGATTGAAGGTAGTTTACCACTGTTCTTTTATTACTATCCATCTACTCCGCCCATTCTCTGGTCATTTGACGTGGATTTTCGTGAAAAAGTTGATTCAATCGCTCTTCATCGAATTCAATTGGTCGACCGGTGTGTGATCCATCCTTGAGGTCAAAATTCCCATTTTTGAAGCGCAAAAACCAACGGCAGGTGATACTTTGAGGCATTGCTCTTTCTCCATACGCAGCACAAATCTCACGAGCTGCTTCGGCGGCCTTAACACATCGATTTAATGTAAAAAGCTAATGGTGTCGACAATGCTCAGTCTTGTCCACTTGACATTCCATTTTAATGATCTGAAAATACACAAAAATCAATAAAATTAAAAAATCAAAACACACTATCTTGTAGAGCAAAACTTTCTCTTTTAAATACCATAAAACATTTTGCCAATGTGATTTACTTCAGCGTGCATTTTTAAATTAAAAAAAACGCTCATGAATTATTCCTCAACCCAGTATATAAATATATATGTATACATTCTCTACGCACAGCGCCTTTATTGGTTCCTACGTTCCACTTATTTGTGAGGACAGAAAACAGCTTATTATTTTGTGATTTCATGACAATAATAATTCTTCTAATTTTAGCACAAGGCCAGTAATTTTAGGGGGAACGGGTGGATCAATGACATTGATCCGGTACTTTATTTTATCGACCTCAGAAAGATGAAATGCAAAACTGACTTCGGTTGGTTTTGAGCGCAGGACGTAAGGAGCCAGAAAACACGCTGCTAAGCATTTTGTTCGAAACGCTAATAATTCTGCTAGCTTGTCATCTTCCTCATAGCTAAAACAATTGTAATTTAATTGAAGAATCCTATTTAATTCATATAGAAACAAAGAAATCTAGAAAATGAAGCTAATGATTATCATAGAATTCCAATTACATTTGTATTTCTACCTAAGCTGGTCCTCTTGTTCTGTGCTGTTATATATCATACCAGTGAAGAGAATCGATGCAAATACAGTCTTTTAAGTAAGGTCGTTGCAGGGAGAGACAAAGAGAGTGAGAGAGAGAGAGAGAGGCGAGATGTTAGACAGACAATCAGATAGACAGACAGAAAGACAGACAGACAGAGAAAGTGGAGTATTGCATTGATTCGATGTTTTTTGTGCTTTTTCTCTGCGCCATTGTATTTCTTTTTCTTCTGGAACCAAGAAAGAAGATTTAAACTGAGAAAATATTCTGTGAAGGTTTGAAATACATACATACATACATACAAACATCCATCCATCCATACATACATACATACATACATACATACATACATACATACATACATACATACATGCATACATACATACATACATATATATTAGTGTCTCAGAACATTTCTCAATATATTGCATCGATAGTTTTATCATTCTTATGACAGTTTTTCATTAGATTTTTTTCCACTTTTCTTTCGTATTTCCAATATATTAAGTAATTGCTTGAGGCTTGCTTTTATTGTTTACTGTTTGTCGCCACAGGCGGGTGACTTTCTATAAAAATAAAACTACATAGTTTAATAGAGGAGTTAATAATCTAAAGTAGAGTAGAACAGTATAAAATAATATATATATATATATATATATATATATATA
>NC_068981.1:128089793-128100110 GCF_001194135.2 Octopus bimaculoides
TGTGTGTGTGTGTGTGTGTGTGTGTGTGTGTGTGTGTGTGTGTGTGTGTGTGTGTCTGTGTCTGTGTCTGTCTCTGTGTCTGTCTCTGTGTGTCTCTGTGTGTATTCATGTGTGTGTGTCTCTGTGTTTGTCCCCTGCCATCGTTTGGCAACCGATGTTGGTGTGTTTATGTCTCCGTAACTTAGTGGTTCGGCAAAAGAGACTGACAGAATGAGTACTAGGCTTACAAAGAATACGTCCTAGGCTAGTAAAACCTATAAGGCTGTGCTCCAGCATGGCCGCAGTCAAATGACTGAAACAACTATAACAGTAAAAGAAAATAATAAAAGAATACACTAGACCTTACACTGTGTTTCGATTACCAATTCAATCTCATTAGCGTGGGTAATTAGTATTTGCTGAATCTCACGTTAAGATGCTTAGAAAATAAGAATGAGTCCTAGGACTCACAGGACCGTTACCCGATTTCTTTCGTTTATAAGTAACCGAAATCACAACACCCCCGTTGAATGGGATGCCAGTCCATCATAGGAGTACTCATTTACACCTGAGTGAACTGGAGTAACGTGAAATGAAGTGTTTTACTCCAAAATACAACACACCCCCAGATCTGGAAATCGAAACCACGAATATGCATAGAACCTTGTGTATTATCCATGGATTTGAAATTGTATCCAATGTGATTTTCAGCTCAGTGACCACAGATAATAGTTTACTCCTGTGGTTTTATCCGATAATTTTTAATCCCTATTATAATTTGAAACTCGATAATTAGATGATATTTCTAAATAGTCATTAATCCGATATTATTAATAGACAGTTGTCAATCTGGTGTTGTCGCACAATTACTGAAGTCATATGTTGTCAAGTTATTCATAGGAAGTTGATTCTCCAATACATCTATATGAAAAGAGACTATAAAGCGACTGTTACAAAACCACATTACAAATCAATCTTGCCGGAGTTGGTAAAATTGTTGTTGTAAATGTGGCACTTTAATGCTTCTTGCTCAGAAAAGGAAAATGGCAAAAAGACTGTAAGTAGACTACAGTAGAAGCAACAACATTAGAAATAACAGACTTATTGTTGCTTCTATATCACCAGCAGCCACATTCCCGGACATGGTAAACAGAAGTGACACAATGGCTCCATCCCCGTTATCGTTAGAACCAATGTGACAGGGGTGGTCCCATTAAGTACAAGCCATTCTCCTTCTACCACAAAATCTGCCAGAAATCTTCTGCCAGAAGATTTCAACTTGAATCTTGTAGAATTAAAAGTTAGTGATTAGTCTGTAGTTTTTACGACCTTCTGTATCTATTTCTTTGCTTGAATATTGCTTTCTGATTCAGCCACTTTGGTATTTGTAATAGGCGCAATACTTTATAAAATTAGTTCGTCATATTGATATAGTACATGTATGTGTTTTATCCAAAAATTTGTTATTTTTATTGTTATATTTCGGGATTGTCATTTGTTTTTCTTGACAAATAAACGCAAGCACTATATCTTCGTTCTTCACTATTATCATTGCTCTTATTTTATTTCACATCCATTGCCTGGAAATCTTTCGTCACACATCAGTGACTTCTTCAGCGACTCTTAAGATGTGACGAAAGATTTTCGGATAGTGAGCATAAAATAAAATAAGAACAATAATATCGAGTGATGAACGAATATATCGTGCGTGTGTTTTTATTTGGCAAGAAAAAGAAATGTCCATCCTGAAATATAACAATATCTTTTTCAGCACATGATTTCATATCAGGAATCTTGTAAAACAAATTCATTAACTTTTGCTATATTTCCCATTAAGATAATTTCCAATTGTCTTTTCCCCTCAAGGATTCCATTATATTTTCCACTGTTTATATCTTCCTAGGCTAGCAGTACCATATGATTTAAATCGTCTTTAGGACTCCGTATTAGATTTTTCCTTTAGGTGGCTTTCCTACTTTCTATATTTTTTGTAGTGGAGGCTCAATGGCCCAGTGGTTAGGGCAGCGGACTCGCGGTCATAGGATCGCGGTTTTGATTCCCAGACCGGGCGTTGTGAGTGTTTATTGAGCGAAAACATCTAAAGTTCCACGAGGCTCCAGCAGGGGATGGTGGCGAATCCTGCTGTATTCTTCCACCACAACTTTCTCTCACTCTTACTTCCTGTTTCTGTTGTGCCTGTAATTCAAAGGGTCAGCCTTGTCACACTGTGTCACGCTGAATATCCCCGAGAACTACGTTAAGGGTACACGTGTCTGTGGAGTGCTCAGCCACTTGCACGTTAATTTCACGAGCAGGCTGTTCCGTTGATCGGATCAACTGGAACCTTCGACATCGTAAGCGATGGAGTGCCAACAACATATTTTTTGTCAAAATATTTTCTTTTACGTATTATTTCTACGTAATGTTTTTGTAAAGGTTTTGTTTTGTTTTCTCGACACATTTTAGTTTGTTTCAGTTGTTCGATTCGTATTTCAAATCACTGGATTCTCTATGCTTTTGCCTTCACTACTTGGATAAATTTTCCTTTTATGATTATAAGATTCTGGTCTTTAATTTCAGGCTTTCTATGTAAATTTTCATTTTAGCACCTTTGCCTTTCATCTTTTCGGTGTCGATGAAATAAAGTAGCAGCTAAGTACTGGGGTCAATGATATCGACCCTTTCTCTTCAAAATTACTGGCTTTGTGTCTAAATTAGAAGCCATAATTAGTTTGTGAACCTTTAGTGGTTAGTAAAGAAATTATTATCATTATCATTATTATTATTATTATTATTATTATTATTATTATTATTATTATTATTATTATTATTATTATTATTATTATTAATGATGTTACTCTTGTTATGGCGGTGCGCCTGCAGAATCGTTAGCACATCGCATAAAATGGTTGGCTGCATTTCCTCCAGCTCTTTACGTTCTAAGTTCAAATTCCACCGAGGTCAACTTTGTTCTTCATCCTTTCGGAGTCGACAAAAAAAACCCAAAATAGATACTAGGGTCAGTTAAATCGATTTACCCTCACCCTCTAAAATTTAAGATATTATGCCAAAAGCTGGTCTTTATTTGTGATAGTAGTAGTAGTAGTTCACTCCTTTTTTGCTGCCATCATATCTGTTATGCTGCAGGATACGCTGTGTTACAACTATATTGCTTTATTCCGCTTTTGTGTTGTATTCTTTGCAGTGTGTGTTTCGTTGTATTACTTCATATTCGCATTTCTATGTTAATGCCTTCATGTACAGAAATTATTGGATTGTTCTTTAAAATGTCTGGTTGTTCGCTTAATTTATACTAATCATTTGTGACCAAATGTTGGGATTGATTTTTCGTCTGATTTCATATGTCGATCCCCACTTACAATTCGGTAGAATAAAGAGCGTTTATAACCTGTAAGTATTCGATTCAAGCCTTTTAAACTCCTAACGAGTTTGTAATTGTTATTTTCCTTTTGGTTTAGCGGTACATGCTGAGATTCTGTCTCGTGATGTGAATCCGTTCGGTTAAGTAGCATTGCTGAATTGTTTGCGTGTTTATTTTACAATTCTAAATTTTAGGGTAATCATGCTGGTGCAAAATGTTTATAAAACTTTAGTTAATATCTTATTACAATTGAAACAACATTCTCTGTCAGTAGCCGCTATCTTTTCTTTTCTTTTCTTTTCTTTTCTTTTCTTTTTTTTTTTTTTCTTTTCTTTTCTTACTCAGTAGCTTAGAGAGTGTCATAAATGAATGTGGAACAGACAAGCAGGCGATAAAATTAACATTAAAATGAGCAATAAAGCAGAACCTTTAATTATAAGGACAATGACACTAACAATCTTATGAAAAGTCATTTCAGCTATTTACATTTTGGAGAAATGCAATTTTCATTACGAACACGTGATGTATTTCAAACTACTCTTTTTTATTGACATAGCTTTCTTCGAGGCAGCTATTTCCGTTTCTTTTACTAACATATGTTTCCTCTTTCACAAATTCTGTTGTTTTGCTGTTATCAATCTGTTGTTTTGGTTTTTATGTTAAATTGCTTTCATTCTGTGTTTTGGCTTTTGAATTTCTTCTTGAGATTTGAAAGCCACGTATGTTCACTCAGACAATTGCATTATTGTAAGTCACATTATTATTACTATTATTATTATTATTATTATTATTATTATTATTATTATTATTATTATTATTATTATTATTATTATTATTATTATTACTACTACTACTACTACTACTATTATTATTATTATTATTATTACTACTACTACTACTACTATTATTATTATTATTATTATTATTATTATCATCATCATCATCATCATCAATTTTCAATTCTGCTTCCATTGCTTGCTGAGTGTCTTCCTGACAACTAGGTCAGAGAAACGTACTGTATACGCTTGTAGGCCATTAAAATAAACACACCAGATTGTTCATTTACAAAGTTATATGATAGAGGAAAAGGAAAAAATAAAAAATAAAAAAGTAAACAAAGAAAATAAAGGGAAAAAGGAAGGAAAATTCACAGCGACAATGCTCTTCTCAGTACGTGTAACGTACTAGTTAAGAGAATCTTTTGCACTTCTTGCATAGCTGGTATGCCAGGGATCATCCTTAAATAATTGTCAGTTCCTTTTTTAATAATTCCAAGTGCTCTATTATTTTTATCTCAGGTATTGTTGGAACTCTTGGATTCTTGTTTGTGTAGCGGGCTTGCTGCCTGCAGCCTTCAGTACCACACTATTTCTGTTCTTTTCATCTATCTAATCTTTCCTGATATTTCTGTCCGTGCCAAGGAGGCAAACCTACTGGGCACTCTATTCCGTTTTCCTTTGTATCCTTCTTGGTGCTTTCTGGTACTGTCCCCATATATCTAACAATAATTGGCACTATCTTCACCTTCATCATTTTGCATAACCGAGCTATTTCGCACTTAAAAGGGTTGTATTTATCTATTTTTTCGCCTTTTTCTAGACTGCTCGTGGGTCAAAGGGGCACACAACATCAACTATATAGCACATGTGGTGCATCTTGTCGACCACCACGAGGTCCGATTTGGGATCTTTATAGCTTTCGTCACTGTTTACAGTTTTGTACCTGTTGTTTTCAAATTTGGTATATGGATTAAATTTTGTATACTAATTAGGAAAATAAAATTCAGTTTCCCTATAAATCCATAATTAAAAAGTTATTAGCCTTTAAAATTTTCAAAATTTGGGTATTTTAGCCAATCAGAAGCGAGTATTTTACATATCACCGTGGCGAAAGCTCTGTTTCCATAGTAACCAAAGATACTGCGCATGCGCACAAGGAGGAGAAGGA
This sequence comes from Octopus bimaculoides, assembly GCF_001194135.2. Classification (NCBI taxonomy): domain Eukaryota; kingdom Metazoa; phylum Mollusca; class Cephalopoda; order Octopoda; family Octopodidae; genus Octopus; species Octopus bimaculoides. The sequence goes on from NC_068981.1 coordinate 128,095,102, forward strand.
GATACGAGTAAATTAATCTCCTACAATGATACTCTTGTGTTTTTCTCCGTCACAACATATGAATGAGAAAGGAAGGGGTGATAGAAAACTGATAGTAGGAGCGTTTCAACTCTGTGTGAGTATATGTGTGTGTATGTAAAAGGGGGTATGTGAATGTTTGTGTGTGTGTGTGCGTGCTCATGCAATGGAAATGAGATGGTAAATATTCAACGCTGAAAAGAAAAATCAAAGAGCGTTTCAACTCTGTGTGAGTATATGTGTGTATGTGTGTGTATGTGACAGCACGGGGCCAGCTTGTTTATTTTATAAAATCCTAGAGTGCATTGAAAACTTTCGTTCTTGAATAACTAATAAATGTCTGTTTTAAATAATGTCTTGACGGTTATTTCTAGTAACTCCCGTTGGTTTTTTCGTAGCTTTTAAATATTTAATTTGCTCGCGAATGTTTTAATGTTAAATTCATTCGAGTTTATTTTAATGCTTTGACTGTTATTTCTAGCAATGTTTTGACATGCCGATGCACCCCACCCCCAATGAGGGAAGAGGCAACGAACGCGCTGTTTTCTAATTGGCTGAAAATTCTGAAAATTATCATAAATTAATAACAAATTTGGATTCAGCGTCAAAAATTACATCTATATGATACATTAAAAAATTTTTTTTAAGATAATTGTAAGCAGTGACGAAAACCACAAAGATCCCCGGTCTGTTATGCTCTAGCACCTGACCTGTTTGGATTATTATTATTATTATTATTATTATTATTATTATTATTATTATTATTATTATTATTATTATCATTATTATTATCATTATTATTATAGATAATATTAAGACTGCTACAACTCCTCTGGAAGGAATATGTAAATAAAAAAGAAGAGTGCCATAATAAAATTTGCTGAACGATATTTCGGTATTCCTTCCATATTCCTTCCAGAGGAGTCATAGTAGTCCTAATATTATCTATAAAAAAAAATGAAGTAGACTGAAATATCGAATTTTTGAACCCGTTGAAGGTATGCGAGATACCGAAATATCGTTCAGCAAATTTAATTATGACACTCTTCTTTTTTTTATTTTATTATCATTATTATTATTATTATTATTATTATTATTATTATTATTATTATTATTATTATTATTATTATTATTATTGTTATTATTATGACGATGATGAGAATGATGATGACGACGGTAGTAATAACAATAGTAATAGTGCTTTATTAACCACTAGGTATTTACAAAATTGTCGAGGACGATATTGGACGGTATAGGACGATAGAATGTTGGGGTAGGTAAAAGTGTGTAATCAGGAAATAACCGAAAAAACAAACAAAAGTGTCAAGTAAGAAATAATTCCTCCAAACTGGGGAGGCCTCCGATGGCTGCTCATGAAACTTCACAAAACCACTGTCACCTGACCATCTATTAGCAAATTTGCTGGGACAGCATCTTCACTGGTACTTGTAAAGGTTGATGCGGGCTCGGTCAAAGAGGAATCCAAGGTGTGTTTTAATCCAATATCTATACTATAATTTATAGCTTTATCCACTTCGAGTTCCACCGTTATCATACATTCATGCTTCTTTAAACAATTAGGATCAACATCACATATAGGCATCAAATAAAATAGCAAAATTTTTATCACTAGACTTATGCGACAACATAATTAATCAATGTAAAAATTCAAGCAAAAAAACTTTGCATTTACGTAAATAAACCATGTAGTCATTCTTAACATATATTACCCGTTGAATTTCCTCATTATCTTCTCACGAACATTTTTTTAATGAATCAAGTTTATATTATAATGGAACACTTTCAAAGAGTTTGTTACAAACAATATTAAATACAACAAAAAGCACATTTACTTACCGAACGAAAAGGAAACCGAAAAATATAATCATCATAACGCACTTTTCAATCTTCAGTTTCCATCTGAAAAGTTAAAAACTGTTTTTAAACTCCAAGATAAAGCTTTTACAAATCACGACAAATATTACTGATTACACAGCAGAATCACGGTTAACCTCTCTTATTCAACCGCTCACAGTTTTACTGAAACAATTTCCTTTTAAATGCAATCGAACTCAAAAACATTCACCATAACAGTACAAATTATGTTAACTTCATGTTTCCGTGCAAAAGATTGGTTTAGATACGAATGTCTCTAAACAAAGATTTTACCAACATAAATTTCTTTAATCACCAAAAATTAAAAGGTTAGCAGCTCATAAAATATGGCTGCTCAAAGTCTCTATCATAAATTTTAACACTTCGTAGAAGAGTCTATTAAGAGTTAAGACATATAAGCAAAATAAAAAACGCCATGACAACTTCGCACATTAGCAAAAAAAGAGACACTTTTCTCCAAAGAACAAGTATTGAGCAGAAATTCAGAACTCATCTCCTCTTGTAGACATTTTAAATATGTGACATTTTAAATACATAGACTTCTCGCACGTGTAAATTCTTATAGTTGAAAATAATTGGTTTAATCTTTTGTAGCGCAAAAGACTGACGTTTAATCACATTATATTATTTTTGTTTATATGCTTGTCTCTATAAACAAATATAACATATAGGTACTAACAGTCAGGTATTTCCTGTTTATCAGAAATATTAGTACAATATGGAAGATATTTACTTCTTGGTTGCAAAGACTGACAGTATTTACTGATCTCACGTTGTTTCCTCCCTTTTGTTTGTTACCAATATAGCTACCCATTACTGTTCCAAACTCCTCAGTAACAGCTACCTTTGCTATCACCTCCCACACCCAAACTGAGTTACCCCTATGCTAAAACCAATTTTGAGATATCAGTTTTTAGCGACAAAATTTCGAAACAGCCACTATTAATATATTGTCTCGTCTGTGTGTGTGCATGTGTGTGTGTGTGTGTGTGTGTGTGTGTGTGTGTGTGTGTGTGTGTGTGTGTGTGTGTGTGTGTGTGTGTGTAACGAAGAGCATCCGACGATTATAGAAAGCTTTCAGAACCAGAGGGTCAGGGTCTAAAGACTTCTCGCTGGAAACGAAAGAGAAATCGGCAATCCATTATCTACGGGTTTTAAATCTTTTGTACAGTCATCGGATGTATTTCATATAATAAATGTTCTATTCTATATTCAAAAATATTGAGCCCTTCTTTGAATGAATTATTAATACCTGTATTTAAAAAAACTTATCACATACACATATGCACACATACACACACATATATACATGCCTGCATACATTCATATAAATATATAGCTACAAACACACATATAAATGTTAATTTTTGTTATTTTAGAGGAATTTTGCAAATAAAATCAGGAGGTGCAGAAGTGGCTGTGAGGTTAGTAGCTTGCTTACCAATGACATGGTTCCGAGAGATAGAGAAGACTATTTAATGTAGCTTGAGTGTGTTTCGGTTTTCGTAAGGCTTGGATATCGATTGTCTTGGCCAGTTCTATTCCATTGTCAACTAATAATGCTGGTTAGTATCTTTTGAGACGAATTGCCTTTAGTTCTTGCAGTCTTTTATTTCGCGTTCTATAATTTGAGACAATTGTACAGGTTCTTCTTGCTAGATTGAAGGGTATGTTTGTCTTCGTGTGCTTTGGGTGATTGGAGGTGGTTTGTAGTGGATATCAGTTTCAATGTTGGAGCCTTTTTTTATAATAAGAATGTCTAGAAATGGAAGTTGATCTTGACTATATTCCATTGTAAATTGGATATAGTTGTTGACACTGTTGATTAAATTTTTGAATTCATGAGGCAGTCATCCAAGTAGCCATCCATATATATATGTATGTATGTATATGTTTGTGTGTCTGTGTTTGTCCCCCCAACATCACTTAACAACCGATGCTGGTGTGTTTATGTCCTCGTAGCTCAGCGATTCTGCAAAAGAAACCGATAGAATAAGAACTAGGCTTACAAAGAATAAGTCCTGGGGTCGATTTGATCGACTAAAGGCGGTGCTCCAGCATGGCCACAGCCAAATGACTGAAACAAATAAAAGAATAACAGAATATTTACTGAAGTAGGTGTCCAATATTAAAAATTAGCGAGACCTGTGGATATATCACGGAATTAATAGTAAACCTATTGGGTTATTCCTGAAACCTTTATCCAAAATGCCTGCAAGCGTAATCTGTGTTGTGTCTGTATCAAAAGATAGTCGCTCATCTGCTATTCATTGAAAAGTGCAGGAAATTGGAATACGATTATTATTTAATGCCTTATATATATATAAATATAAATATATATATATATATATATATACTTTATGCACAATTTTATAGATTTAATGCACAGCACTCATAAAATAAATATTCACTCTTATTTTCCTATTTTTCCATAAAGAGAAAAAATTACATTTTAAAATTTACATGGTCACAATTTCATATCTAGAAAACAAAGATTTCATAATAAAAATATTATTTTATATGTAAAATACAGGGATCACAATTTCACAGGAGTTAAAATTTGAGGCAACTTGGCATACTCTGAAAACCACATCGTTGATAACTTATAATTTTAAGGCGATGGGCCAGAACCAATATGCATTTCAATTTGCATACATCTTTCAATCCAATACATCTTTACAGACTATGTTCTTCGTATAAGTTCTCCCTCTTCTTTTCTCTTCTTTGTCAGTGTTGATAACTTAAACTCTCACATCAGATTATTTGCGAGCCCTTGAGAATACAACATGGTCGTATTACGTTCCTCTAACCACATGTCCTCTCCCCCCACTCTCTCTCTCTCGCGCGCGCTTTCTGCTTCACTCTTCACTTTATCTTCTTTTTCTCTTTCCTTTTTCTTTCTCTCTTTCTTTCCCTTCAACTAATCGCGTGAAAGCGTTACCGACGGACTAAGTAACGCAATGACAAGCAGAATTATTTGTAAAATTAAGTTTTGTCTAGCAAATCTCGGAAAACAGCTGTGGAATAAGCCCTCTGACGAAGTCTGAAGTCCCAGCCACACACACACACACACACACAGACACACACACACACAC
>NC_068981.1:128103978-128106484 GCF_001194135.2 Octopus bimaculoides
TCCCCATTTTCACACTACATACGTCAAGATCACCAGCATTCTATCTCCCACACACAGCCCCTCGTTCTTCGATCACCGTTTGTTATCTCCCCCTTTTCTTAGCTCTCCTGAAAAAAGAATTTCTAACTTCCGGTCAGCCATTGTTATGATCAGCCATTATTATGATTGACCGTTGACTGGACACTATTCAATTTCTTTTTCTCCGTGTTTTTCTCCTTGTCTCCGTATTCTTTCTGTTGAAGAGCGTAGCTCGAAACGTCAAAGACTTTCCGTATTCCCGAGCGTCATACTAATACATCTTTTGTTATTTACACCACCTGTCCTCGTCTGTTGTTGTTTTTTCGTATATTCTCCCATATATCTATATATATATATATATATACACATATGCATACACAAGGGAAAAAAATTAAAAATGGTTTATACTTAATTGCCAAAGGATTTAGTTGATAATATAACACAACTAGCAATTATTTCAAAACAAAATGGGAATTTTTTATGAATATTATTACCAAAAGCATCGTTTGCAAAGGTGACGATTAATTTGACGATTAATAACCCGATTAAGTTATTAATGATATAGAATATAAGTGTATCTAGCGGCAGAACGCAATCATATTCAGACAAACAGCTAATTACTTCATTTTGGCGATTATTAAGAATTATCTCTTGACACAGAAATGGCATTGTTAGTTTCTATTGTTAGTTTCTATCAGAAGTCTTAATATTTCCATGTTATTTTCCCCTGTATGTTTTTCTGCCATTGTTGCAATGTTGTACTTTATTAAAAAAAACTTGTTTATATTATATAACTTATTCAACTCTGCATATTTATTTTATAGACTCTCTTGTTAAAAGTATAAAAAGCAAAAATACATTCTTATGAATATTTAACGGACCTGAATTATATGCGTTATAACATAAAATTTAATTTTGATTTTCTTTCGAGCAAACGAGTGAAACTTGGGTAGATAAAAATAAGCATTTTAATTAATATCCAATAAAATATGACAAATGCTTCAAGATTTCCCCCTTAACACACACTCACAGTAAACCTCTAGATTTAATTGTTTTCCCCTCCTTTCACTAACTCTGTGTGTGTGTGTGTGTGTGTGTGTGTGTGTGTGTGTTGGGGGGGGGTACTCTTTTTGTTTGTTGTTCGAAGTATAAACATAACAGCACTCAGTCTTAAGAATACTTAGTTGGGCATGTCTTAATAATCATAGTTTGTAATTTTGTACATGCTACTAACAAATAGTTGCATTACTTTTCTAAATTAGTGCCGGTATGGTTGCGCAGTTAAGTTGCTCGCCTTGTAACTTCTTGGTTTCGTGTTCAATCTTATTGCACGACATCTTGGGCAAGTATCTTCTACTACTTTAACCCTTGGCCGAACTTGTAAATAAATTTGGTAGACGGAAACTATATGGAATTCCGTCATATATATGTGTATGTATGTACGTCTTTCTATTTTTGTTTGTCCCTACCACCCCTTGGGTACCTATGTTGGTTTGTTTACATCACCGTAAGTTAGCGGTCCGGCAAAAGAAATCGAGAGAATAAATATTGGACAACAAAATAAGACACTGGGTTCGATTTTTCTTTTCAGCGTTAAGACCCCCATTGGATTTGCAAGCCTTCTCACATACACCACATTCAAACGTGTGCACAGAAATATAGTCAGAATAGTTGGTTGAAGTTTGTTTTCCATGGGTTCGCAGGTGAGATCTGAGATTTTTTTTATATACCTATATATATATATATATATATTATCATGAGAGAGGCCGGTTTATGGGGTTACCTTGGGTTTCCAGTCGGTCTTCGCCATGCGGCATATTGTCAAACCTCAGACTTGTTGGCCTAAGACGTCTTCAAAATATGGAGGGGGAAATGTCATTTACCCCACCATATTTGAAGAGGTCTTAGGCCAACAGGTTTGGGGTCTGACGATATGCCGTAAGACTAAGCACCTTGTGGATGGGAGAGCCAGGGTAACCCCATCAACCGACCTCCACCATTATAATATTAACTACTTAGAGTGTGCTTCTCTGGTTTTATGCTTTTCTATTAGACTGTCCCAAAAATAATGGCCGATTTCAGAAACAATTATATTCTGGAAAAATTAACATCAGAAATGTTTTGATTAGTCAAAGTATGAGCCGTGAACATCTATGCACCTCAGCCATCGATTAACGAGATCATTTATGCCTCATTGATAGAAACTTATTGGCTTCACTATTTTCCTCTCGTTGTGGTCTAACGACCCTCCATGTTTGTTTTCGTTCAGTTTCCTTGTATGTCTCCACTGTCATGTTTTTGTACCCAACTTTGACCCTCCATAAATCCTAAATTTCATTTTAGAATTTATGGGATCAACTGTCTTTGAAAACTCATATTGTCGTTGAATTCTCGAAATAGGGAGTAGATAGACAGCCGGCAACTGATGAAGGGTCCTTTCTCTGTGTTTACTTGTCCTGTTTTCCATTTTTCTCATTGTTTACGTATT
>NC_068981.1:128107190-128109993 GCF_001194135.2 Octopus bimaculoides
GCCACTATTGAGAAACATAGAAAAGAATATGGAGGTAGAGAGTTATTTAAGAGATGTCGAAAAATGTAATGCTTAACCATGTCTTAGTCTTTTGCTGTATTTTTTCCCCTCTGCAGAAAAGATTGAATGTTTTAAACACTGTATCCATGCGTATGAGTTCCTATGTGGTCGTTCAGTTTGTTAGAAATAATAGCAAATTTGATTCAAATCATTCCGTCTATAAAAATGTCACTTTGAAATAATTTAGATTTGGAATGTAATATTCATGAGAAAATAAATGGGGTGAACATGGCTTGAAAGTTTTTGAACCTAGATCTGCTGACTTCTGGTTAAACAATCAAATCAGTGGTTCTCGACGGGGAGGGAGGACATATGGCCCTTAAGGGTCAATATAAGATATTTTTGTTAAAATTTATATGCAATAAATTGGATATACTTCCACAATGGAAAAAAATATTTTAACAGTTCTTTTATAGAATTCTTTTATCTTTTACTTGTTTCATTCATTAGACTGGAAACTGAATATGTCGACTCCCCTCCTCTCCTCTCGTTATTGATGTTGTATCATCCCAGCCCCGACACTCACTAATATGTCCAGTCTGTATTCTCTAGAGGTTGGTGTTCTGGAGAACTGTCCTTGCACGTTGTGCTTGCAGTCCTGATTATAGAACAGTTTAAGTGGAATGCTAGCGACATCAATCACAGCTATTTAGAAGTACTTGGAAGTCTACAAATACTATAGTTTGAGATGCTTCCATCAACATCCTCTTTAATTTCTCCATCAACAAAAAAAAAAAAAGGTAGCAACATGTAGTCATTTATGCTCGAGATTCAAATGATGCAGAATTAGCAAAACTTATTAAATTCTCCGTGACTTATAAAATAGGTACCGGGTATATTAGCCTCCATTCAGCAGATTGTCTAGCAAAGTTCAGCATGAATATCATTGTTAATTGGGTCCGAAATGGATTGATTTTTTTTGTGTACATGTCAAATCGAATCTCTCTACGGAACACAAAAGCAAATAGCGACTGCTCGTTTACACTTATCATGGAAATGGACCTTTCATTCCCTCTACAAGCTTGGTATCTTGGCACAAAAACGGCCTAAATACAAAACGTTCTGTCACTAACAATACAAATTTTCTGGGTAGCTATATATATGACAGAGTGTTAGATTATTCAGTCTTGCACGTTTATGGTTCGTTGTAATAACGAGATTATTTATAAATATATTTGAGGTATTGCCACTATATACAAACTAGAGTGCAGTCAGGCCAAGAAATCATTTGTGCAATTTAGAGATGAATGTATATTCCCAAATCAAAATACTTACCGATATACATATGGATGAACAACTGCACTGCTTTGAAAATAATATATAGTACTTCAAATTCAGACTTGTGTTCGGGAATGTCAAATTCGAATGATTAGATATAAGTATCAGATGTTATAAATCAGACGTAATACTATCTCATTGGTATTGAAAACAGTAATAACCTTCATGTGTGTGCCTATCTCTCTTTTCACCCCTCTCTCTCTCTCTCTTTCACCCTCTCTCTCTTTCTCCCCCCCTCTCTCTCTCTACACACACATATATATAAAAGTAAAAAGACACTGCATAAAACATTGTTTTATGTTTATTTTAACTTGAAAAAGTTTATACTTTTTATTGATGGACATTTTTATGTTTCAGGTTCTATATGTGACTGTTTAATCATGCCACGTACAAAAGAAGCCTTGAAACTGTCCAAATTTCAAAGAGGCCGTATTGTGGGTCAATCTGAAGGTGGTCTTAGCGCAAAATCCCAGAAAACCTTGGGATCCAGCTTCCTACAGTTAATAGGGTGATTGTGCAATTCACCAGAGAGGGGAAGGAGTTCACATCACCTTGCCCAGGTTGGACAAGGCCCTCTGACAGGACCCTTTTCTTTAAGTGAAGTGTGGAGGATAATCGTCATTGCAAGGCCTCTGACAGCAGAACAAGTTGATGTCAGTCCCAGGACAGCTGTCAGGTATCTTCACAAACTTGGCAACTATGGCAGAGCAGCAAGAAAGAAGCCACTTCTTCAACTAGCGAACATCAAGTGGAGAAAATATTGGGTTTATTGAGATGATGGGGTGGCCGCTAGCATTTTGGAACACTGTCATGTTTATTCTCTGATGAGTTCAGATTTGCTGTATTTTCTGACAGTGGTCGAGTGTGAGCCTGGAGACTCTGTGTTCAAGAATTTGACATGAAAAAATTGCTGCCAACAATGAAACACGGCAACTGTTCTGTGATGGTCTAGGGAGCAATTTGTAGCAATGGTCAATCAGAGCTGGTGGAGTGTGATAGAAACGTAAACTCAGATATATATGTGACCATATTGCAGAAAGGACTGCTTCTAATCTTCTCCAATGGTGAAATGATTAAAGGGAACTCTTTATTTATGGAAGATGAGACTTTTGTCACACGGTTAAAAAGACCCAAGATTTGTTGGATGAGAAGACATTAAAAAACTTCAATGGCCAAGCCAGTCACTAGATATGAACCCTATTGAATACCTCTGGGATATAATGGACAGGACACTTCGTAAAAAGAACAAGAAAGCATCTTCAAAGTCAGATCTTTTGAAATTACAACATGAAACATGGTAAGAAATTCCGCAAGAGAATATTCGTCGTCTGATCAGTAGCAAACCTAATAGGGGCTTTACGTTGAAAAATGCAAAGGACATGTCTACTAAATATTAGATATTCACATTATAATAAATAATAAATAATTTGAATGTATAATTTCATATTTAGATAAATCTTAATGA
>NC_068981.1:128110003-128111475 GCF_001194135.2 Octopus bimaculoides
GTGTGTGTGTGTGTGTGTGTGTGTGTGTGTGTGTGTGTGCGTGCGTGCGCGTTCGTGCGTGTGTGTGTGGATGTGTACTTATATTTTGTTTTTCGAAAACTGACACGCAGCTATAAATTTGACGGAAGAGAACCTTTGATAATGTTTCACCAGTACATGACTGGTACTTCATTTGATAGACTTTGGAAATATAATGCCAAAGTTTAGTTGTGGTTGGTTTCAACTCAGAAACGTGAAGGACCGTAACTGAATATCGCCTGACACTTTGACCTTCCCCCACAACCAATTTTAATTCATTGTGAAGTCATCTAATTCTGCTAAAATACATGTAAGATACAATGCACAACTCCCCATGTATGAAATAACATCTTTCTTCATATTATTCTTCCCAATCTTAGCTGGCGTTTTCAAGTCATTTACTACAACATTTACATGATTAATTCGTCTCAGAAACGCATTAACATCGCAAAAGATAGTTATCTCTCCTCCAAATATATACATCTATAGCCTGAAGTACGAAAAACAAAAACATCGAGAACAAATCAATGCATTTATCAGTTTTGTAGAAATTCTTGGAGAACAGTGTAAATGCTAAAAGACAAACAAATCGTCCTTTAATGTCCAGATCTCGAAAGAGCTTAAGTATCTATTGAAAAACCCTGACATTTTACATACAAACTACAGTTTTTACATATTACATACAAACTATAGTTTCTAACAAGATTCTTTTACCCCTCCTTTTCTGAAATACATCGAAACACGATTTTTTTTTATTGTATGTCATTTCTCTACTATTTCTTATTTATTTCTTGCTCTTATTTTTGTTGTTCTTTAACATCTCTTTATCATGTTGCTATAATCACAACCAAGACCGTAGCAACCAGTATTGTAGTATTGAATGATACAACGTTGCATCATTTGACTGTACCTGAGTTCTATTTTCTCTCAAGTATCTTCGCCTAAGGATTGCCTTCGGGTATAAGGCTTCGAAACGTGATATTTAAATGGATACATACATACATACATACATACATACATACATACATACGTGCGTTATTTCATTTGATGTTTTCAAATACTTATGTGTGTCTTATATGTGTATATGTGTGTGTGTACATATGTATACATATGTGTATACATCTAATCATATATACATATATACATGTATATGTATGTGTATATATATATATCTTAGATGGATAAATAGATAGACAGACAGACAGACAGAGAGATAGATAGTCATTTCAAATAAACAAACAATTTAAAATCAGAAAAGAAATGAAAAAAGCGAGCGTGTGTATATATTAATTTGACGCTCGGTGAAAGGAAAGAGAGTTGTTAACGTTTCGAGCATAGCTCTTCGTCGGAAACAGGAAAGTTCAAAGAGAAAGAAGGTAGAATAAAGAAAAATCACAAACAGTTCACGTGCGGTTACATTTCTGAAGTATGTGTGTGTGTGTGTGTGTGTGTGT
>NC_068981.1:128111643-128114085 GCF_001194135.2 Octopus bimaculoides
TATATATATTGCTCTCATCTCTTCTTGTGATTTTACAACTAGCTATTTTGCTTGTTGCAAATCAGTGACCGATGATCGCTTTGTTTGTAATATATCGCGGGCTGGAGCGGACTCTGGCTATCACTCTGGCGGCCATATGCTCGAAACTGAGTTAGTCTCGCGATTTCATTAGAATACACAGCATAGTTCAAGGTCAATCTGTGCTTCACTAATTGTGCTTTAACTTCGTTACTATGGCAACAGTCGAGATACTTATTGATCAGACCACACACACACACACACACACACACACACACACGTATATATATATGAAGAAAGAGAGAGAAAGAGAGAGAGAGATGGTTGCATATATGTGTGAATATATATGTATGTATGCATTCATCTTTGCATCTATGTGGTCTTTCTTTATGAGATATATTAATTATCAAACAAGTCGTGTATATGCGGCTCAGTAAAAAACATTGCCACAGGATAGATTCAAGTCTCATTCCAGACATGTTTCAGTACTCTTACAGACATTTTAGTCATCCTGTTAAGAGACATAATTTTGCGAAACTATTGACATTTAAATGCTTTGCATAGAATTGTAATGTTTGAATCTGTATTCTTCGCACAGTTTGCCACCTATCAAGTTGCTTCTAACTAGGGCTGCCAATCTAGCTCGGTGTCGCATTCCACCACTACCACCAACACTACCTCTATGTGTTCAAAATATGCACGTGTAAACGTGTCAACGTGGGAACCTCTGCGCTTTGTGCCGACCTAGCATCTCAGATTACATTTTGCATTCTTAACACAAAAGACGCAATGGGAAAATGTAGTCTTTGCTAGAACATCAGTAATCATATATCTTAGAAATACTATTATTATAGTCATATATCATACGAGGGGGAGGGGTGAGGCGCAATGGCCCAGTGGTTAGGGAAGCGAACTCGCGGTCATATGATCACGGTTTCGATTCCCAGACTGGGTGTTGTGAGTGCTTATTGAACGAAAACACCCAAAGCTCCACGAAGCTCCGGCAAGGGGTGCTATATTCATTCATCACTCCTTCCTGTTTCTGTTGCACCTGTGTTTCAAAGGGCCAGCCTTGTCACACACTGTTACGCTGAATCTCCCCGAGAACTACGTTAAGGGTACACGTATCTGTGGAGTGCTCAGCCACCTGCACGTTAATTTCAACTGGAACCCTTATCGTCGTTTGTTTGTTTGTGTGCTGAAAGTTTCCTGGCTTTGGGCAAAAGAAAATACAGGAGGATCTATTAATTATGGTTTTATGCAACATATTCCCCTCTAAGATTCACACACTTGCTGTAGCGGTCCTTCAGTTTTCTAAGCCCTGTAAAAGAACTCGGAAGGTTGGGCCTCCAACCACGCCTCTCGCGATAGCCTTAAAGCCAGGAACTTTTCAATACCCACCCGTAGATCAGGGCTCGTCTAGGGCTACACAATAGTATCAAACAATGTGTATTTGTTTGTTATTGTAATTAATTTTTAAGGTTGATACACGGCGTATATTTGCAAGATACGGATGTGCATAAATCTACTGAACGGTAGTATATTACATGTGCTTTTACTTTTCGGAGCAGAAGAATTAAATGTGATGTACACACTGGCATTGTTTCGACTTAGAACCTGAACTGATGTCACTGAAGGCACCAAAAAATTCATTGACATCATGTTAAAATCTATGGCTTTGAAACGTTGAGACATATCAGCAGATGGTTCTTACACCATATTGCATATAGTCATAGACAGCAAATTACCTTACATCAGGCCTCGTTTCGGGTACGCGATTTTTACAAGTCACAAAAAATGATGAAACATCGATGTCTATCGCTCCTGAATGGGATCTGACGCGAGCTATCTCGCTTGTCTATGATTTCCAGGAGTTTTAACATCAGGTATTGATGAGAATATATTCTGTTACGCTTATAAGCACAGCCTACCTACGAACTAGGAAAACACATACCCTGTTTATATCCCTCAAGTTGCTTCTAATCGATATTGAATTTTTTCCGTGTTATGAATCGTTGGGACAGATAAGCATATGGTCCTCACCCCATTTTGCATATAGTCATAGACAGCAATTTAGCTAACATCGAGCCTCGTTTCGAATACGTCCTACTGACAAGTCACAAAAACGATGAAATATCAATGTCTGTTGCTCCTGAATGGGACCAGATGCGAGTTATGTCGTTTGTCTAAGACTCTCGGCCTACCCACGAATTAGCAAAGCACATAACACATACCTAGTGTATGTGTGTTCGATATTGTCTATATCCCACGAGCTACTTCTAATTCATATTTGAATGTGTGTGCGTGTGTGATAGTGTCGATTATGCGTCAATAAGTATATATATGACCCAAATCTTCTCTCAGCCTCCCTAAGTAATTCAGTCAAACAAAAGAATTTTCGCTTTGAAAAAAAAAAAAAAAAAA
>NC_068981.1:128114734-128119823 GCF_001194135.2 Octopus bimaculoides
ATATATATATATCAGTTCATTAAGAATGAAATGTTCGATTTTCTTATGCACCAAGTTTAACAGTCCTTAACTCCTGACAATTATTTGTTTTACAACGTTGAAGAGTTACATCATTACTTTTCGAAATGTAATTCATTGTGTCTGATTATATTGTGAGTGTTCTCTTGTAAATCAATTTTTGTGAACCCATGGATAGATCAAAAATGTGTACTGTTTATGAATATGTGTTCCGTCGTGGAACCAATTCTTCTCAGATAGCTCGAAACATCAATGAGGTGCTTGGTGAAGATGGGGCGTATGAGTGCACTGTATGACTGCATGTCGATGGTTTGAGAAGTTCCGGTCCGGTGACTTTACACTTGAAAATCAGCCCCATGATAGACTCGAGACCAGGGTGGATAATGATGAACTATAAACTGTAGTGGAAGCAGATACATCTCAAACTACGTGTGAGTTAGCAGCAAGGTTTAATGTTTCGATTCCAACTGTATTGGACCATCTGAAACAAACCGGCAAGTTAAAGAAGCTGGACAAGTGGGTACCACACGAACTGAACGAATATCAAATGATACGTCTTGCAGTCACAGCATAAAAGCGAACCATTTTTGCATCGTATTGTTACGTGTGATGAAAAATAGATTCCTTTCAACAATAGCAAGTGTTCTGCACGGTGGTTGGATAGAGACGAAGTGCCAAAACACAATCCATAAAAGAATATTCACCAAAAAATCTAATGGTGTCTGTTTGGTGGTCCAGCGCTGGTGTCATCCACTACAGCTTCATGAGACCTGCTAAGTCAATTACAGTGGTTGTATACATCAGCCAATTGGATGAAATGATGAGTGAACTTGCAATTAAGCAACCGAGATTGGTCAATAGAGACAGGTCAATTCTCTTGCAAAACAATACTCGACCACATGTTGCACAAAGAACGCTACTCAATTTATAGGAACTGAACTTGGAAGTATTCTGTCATCCATCATATTCACCAATCCTTGCACCAACTAACTATCACATTTTCCAGGCATTAGACAACTTTTTGCAAGGAAAAAAACTTCAAATCTGAAGAGGTTGTGAAAACCGCTTTCATCACCTCTTGATCTCCAGAATTCGTCGCTGCCGGCATAAATAAGCTATTGATAAAATGGCAAAATTGTGTTGATAATTTAGGTGCATACTTTGATTAACTGCATTGATTCTTGTTGAGATTAAGTAAAATAAACTTTCAGTTCAAAATTCTTAATGGCCGGATATGTATGTATGTACTATATTTGATGGTCTATAAGACGCACGAGTGCATAGGACGCACCCTAACCTACGCTACACTTTTCTAAAATAAATCACCACTAAGATAAAGTTTTAATTCCTTCTCTTACCTATATAACTTTATGTTATTACCGGCAATTATAAGTAATCTATTGCATCCACATTCGATATAAACATACCGTAGGCGATTATTCACCAACAGATGGGAGCACACGTTTTGTAAACATAAATACCATTTTGAGCGAGTTTTGAGCCCACATTGAGTGCATTAGACGCAGGGGGATTTTAAAGCCATTTTGAGCAAAAAAGGTGCACCTTACAGGCCATCAAATACGGTATATATATATCCATAGCTATCTATCTATCTATCTATCTAGTTATCAGTATATATATATATATACAGTAGAACTTCAGTACGAGTGCCCCATTGCACGGGTAATTTTCTGTACGAGCGCCGAGACTCATGCGAATTTTTGTCTTGATGTACGACTGAAAATCCGCAGTATGAACGAGATTCATGCAAGCGACCGCTAGTCGGCGCTGAGCTCGCACACGCTCTCCCAACAGGCGCTGTCTCCGCTCGCTCAGTTCACGTGTTTATCTCGTGACAGCATCCCTATTGTGTTTTTCCCGGTGTTTTTTGTTTAGTTTTTGTACATTTTTTGCTATCATTGTATAATAATTAGTTGTGTTAGCCATGGGTCCTAAGAAAGTTAGTGCAAAGGATAGTGCTGAGAAGAAGAAAAAGCTGATTTTGATAAAGTTGAAGAAGGAAATCTTTGATAAATATGAGAGAGGAGTGCATGTAGTGGGCATAGCATGTCAATACGACCGGAGCTGAAAAGGATGGAAAAATTACTTCTCCTGTGGATGAACGAGAAGCAACTCGCAAGAGATACGATCACGGAGACCATCATCTGCTAGAAAGCACGAGCGCTGTATGGGGATCTGCTGAAGCAGAACCCTGGAACATCGACGGAGGAGACATCAACTGACGCATTTAAGGCAAGTCGCGGCTGGTCTGATAATTTCAAGAAGAGGACTGGTGTTCATAGCGTCGTCGGATATGAGGAAGCAGCGAGTTCTGACACGAAGCCAACTGAGGATTTCGCGCGTGAATTCCGTAAGTTCATCGCAAATGAGAGGTATATCGCATAACAGGTATTCAACTGTGATGAACTGGCCTTTTTTGAAAAAAAAATGACCAGAAGAACCTACATAACTGCAGTGGAGAAGAAAATGCAGGCCACAAGCCTATGAAAGATAGTCTAACTCTCGTCCTTGGTGCCAATGCGAGGGGAGACTTGAAGATTAAGCCGCTCCTCGTCTACCATTCCGAAAACCCAAAATCCTGAAGAAGCTGCAGTTCATGTGGAGGGCAAACATTAAGACCTGGGTCACCAGGCAATTCTTCTCCGAGTGGGTCAACCTTGTCTTCGGACCAGCAGTGAAAAAGTACCTTCTGGAGAATGATCTTCCTCCCAAGGCCCTCCTCATCCTCGACAATGCTGCTGCTCACGCTCCTAACCTCGAAGATGATATCTTGGACGAATTTAAATTTATAAAAGTTCTGCACCTTTCACGCCACACCACCTCTGTCTTGCAGCCCATGGACCAAAAGGTGATTTCTGATTTTAAGAATTGTACACTAGACACCTATTTCGTTGGTGCTTTGAAGTCACCGAAAATACAAATCTAACCACTCATGAGTTTTGAAAGGAGCACTACAACATTGTAAACTGCCTGAAAATCATCGATATGGCCTGGCAAGTTGTAACGAGGAGAACGCTGAATTCTGCATGGAAGAAACTCTGGCCTGACTGCGTATCCGAAAGAAGCTTCGAGGGGTTTGAATTTGAGACACCTGTAGTCGCGGAGATAGCATACCTTACAAGTCCATGGGCATCGAGGTTGAGGATGAGGACATTAACGATCTCATCGAGGAACACTCAGAGGAGCTGATGACAGATGAACTCCTGCAACTTTTGGAGCAGCAGTATTTGGATGCGGTGGAAAAGATTGGTTCCCCCGAGGAGGATAACGTAGTGGAGAATGCTATCTCTACGAGTGACATAAAGGCAGTGTTGGCAAAGTGACAGTATGTTTCTGAATTTGTAGAAAAATATCATCCTGCAAAAGTAACTACAGGTCATGCAGCTGTTTTATTTAATAACTTTTTGCTCTGGCCCATTTCCGTAGCATTTTGAGAAGTAGGAAAAAGCAAACTTCTCTTGATATGTTTCTAATGAAACGACCTGCAAGTGTAAAAAGTGAAGAAAATGTGTCCAAAAAGCCTAAAATAAGCGAAATGAGAGAAAAACTTCAGAAATTGTTCTTCCTGAAGTCTTAATGGAAGGAGAACCTCCTTCTAGGCAGTAATCCTCCTCCTTCTCCCCGCCCCATCGAGGTATCACTGTATATATGCGAAAAAAAAAGCAAGAATATTTTGCTAATGTATTCCAAAAATACGCAAAGTAAGGGGTAGGAGAAAAGAATTCGTTTCAAATTTCAAAAAAAAATAGTTAAAAATACAACTGGTTTGTTGTGATTATGTACATTTTTACACTTTTCTCTGAAATCTATGTACTCATATAATAACTGAACAGGTGCATCTTAGTTTTTTGTAAACACCAATCACTTTTATCATCATGTTGCTGAGGGTTCACTAAAGCCCATAATAATTCAGTAGTAATTCAACCTGCAGAAGAAAGCAGTCAAATTCTCGCAAATCACACAGTTAAATAGCGGCTATATTGAAAAATGTGGTTTCTGATATGCAATTGAGAAGATTATCAGGACACAAGATCTTCCACCATTGTTTACATATCTAGGAGTGGTCTATAAATACACGACGATAGCAAAATTTACTTCGAGACAATGAAGGAAGATGCTTTCTTTATCCCCTTCTTTCACTTTCTTTTGTCTTTCTCTGACTACACACACACACACACACACACACACACACACACACAAATACACACACACATACACACAAACAAACACATGCACACAGTCACACATATATGTATATATATATGTATATATATACGTACATATACGCATGTATGTATGTATGTATGTATGTATGTATGTAGGAGTTTGTGCACAACTTTACCCATTGAAGTGACATCATTTTCAGACCTCTCAATCTCATCTAGAGTGTAGACTACTTACAGCTTACCTCACAAGCACAGCAACGACAAACAGGAAGATAAATAACACAAACAAGGAAAAGAAGGCGCAATTATGGTTGTGGGAAGAGGTATCGTTAATGTATTTGAAGCTTCGGCGGGCGGTATTTCTTTGTATGTTTGTCAGGTTGTATGTGCTTAACCTTTTAGTATTTAAACCTACCACATCTGGCAAAGATATTCTACCTGTTTTATGTTCAAACCAGCCATCTCTGAGCTGTCACACCTACCCAGTAATGTCATTCTAATAATAAACAATCACGTCATCAAAATCTCAAAGCTAAAGAATAATGCATGATTAATTCAAAATTATGCGAACAAATAAGGATTACACTAAAGAGTTAACTATTGTTTCATTTTGTGTGTTTTCATTAATATGTGTGTGCACACTATACATGAGTTTGGAAAACATAAAATGCATGTTTCGCGGTTTATACATGTTTGTTACAATCTATTGATGTGTGTGTGTGTGTGTGAGTGCGTCATTGCGCGGCGTGTGAATATATGCTATAGTTTCCACCTGTGTGTGAGTGCTTGATTCTGACTGAGTGTGCATTTGTATTCTCTCTGATATGTGTGTGTGTGTGTGTGTGTGTGTGTGTGTGTGTGTGTGTGTGTGTGTGTGTGTGTGT
>NC_068981.1:128122695-128129111 GCF_001194135.2 Octopus bimaculoides
ACAAATACCTAGATGATGTTGATAAAAGTTCCAATGAAAGAGCCTTGAATCTATGTTAGAGTCCGGCTCTTTCTCTATGGATAAGAAATACAGAAATGAAACTGATTGATAACATACATACATACATACATACGTGTGAGTGTGTGTGTATGTGTATGTATGTATTCATGTATGTATGTATGTATGTAGGACTGAATCCATAAACATGTGGTTGGGAAGCAAGCTTCTTACTACATAACCACTTCCACATATATATATGATTTTACATGTATGTTAACATATTGTATATGTCACTGTAGCCTTTTTATTTTTTTATTTTTCCCCTCTTTCTGTAACAATGAACATCCTGATGAAGGGAGTGTCTAATTTCTAATATGAGTACTACACCATATTAATAGACACATCTCAGAAACGGTCCGTAGATGGAAACTTTTAGCGTTACCTATGTATGGTACGGTTCTTTTGATATAGTATATATATACATATCTTTTTGTAATGTACACGTGTTTAATATAATACATATAAATTTGTAATATCATACCATATCTTAAACTGTTAAATATTTTTATACAACTGGGAAACTGTGCATGTTTATAAATATTTTTAAATAAATATTTTAAACATTCATGATATTTCTGAAGTTTATATCATTGTATATGCCTGTATACCTTATTTTATCTTATCTTACGTTTTAGACATTTTATAGACTTAAAACTATATATTTATTGATTCTAGAATGATTTGAACACACACATATATATTAAATCTTGCGTTGGATATACAGTATTGTTCCTGTAGTCTTCCACCCTTATGTATCCATTCCTACCACAACTTGAATTCTAGCTCATGCTGAGCACTTCAACTCTAGCCCGTTTTATGTATTGTTATATTAACAATATCTAATTATACAAAAATTACAGTTTATATATATATATATAATCCTCACCCCAAACTCACACCCCACCCTCACATTCCCACACCCCCAACAATGCCACACTACACCACACACCACCACACTACGTCACACCACTCAACACCACTCTGCACACACTAGCACTGACCACTTCTCAGCACCCACACCATCATCCACACATTACAGACGCACACACTTATACACACACACATACACACCTGTCTTCGTCTTTTGTTTTCCTATAAATTTCAACTATATGTGTGCGTGTGTGTGTGTGTGTGTGCGTGTGAGTGAGTGTGTGTGTGTGTGTGTGTGTGAGTGAGTATGTGTGTGTGTGCATGTGTGTGTGTGTGTGTGTTTGTGTGTGTAATCGTATTAATCGGAAAGCAATGAGATCTTCAAGGCAATATAGGTTAATTATTCTCGAGAAGTATACTTATTAATTAACCGTTCATGGATTTTTAAAAAGCTCTTCTTTATTCTAGAGCCTTTAGAAATAAGGAAACTAGGGTGTAGGCTATCATTTGTGAAGAATAATTTTCCAGTGTATTTTTCCTCTTTCGTTAAGCCTCATTCTATTCATAAGACATTCATTGTTAAAATCTACCATCTTTTGCCTTTTAAATGAATTTTCTGAATATAAATTACATGCAAGCCTTAAACGACTTTCTTCTTTCTTGTAAAGAATAACTCCATACCTTTAATTAGTTGCATCTCTATTGATCCAGTCCCATTCATATGTCTCTGGAAATCGGTAGATATGAGGCATTCATGCATGATCTCTTATTTAATTGAAAGTAAACCTTGAAAAAATGTCGAAGAACAAATTTTGATAAAGAAATGAATTTAATAAAAATAGCTTCTTACAAAAAGAGGAAATTTAAAAAATTCATTTACCACTTGGTAAAGTGGAAAATGAATTTGTGATGCTGAGAGTCTTTTCTTTTTCTTCAAAATAATTATTGCAGTAACTGAAGTGAGTTAGCACCAATTAGAATTTAAATCGATTGGCAACTTGAGTACTGAGAAAAGTTACCATTCAATGCTATATTATTTGCTACATATAAGGCGGTGAGCTGGCAGAATCGTTAGCACACTGGGCAATATGCTTAGCGGCATTTCGTCCGTCTTCCGCTCTGAGTTCAAATGCCGCCGGGGTTGACTTTGCCTTTGCCTTTCATCCTTTCGGGGTCGACGAAATAAGTAGAAGTTGAGTACTGGGGTCGATGCAATCGATTAGTCTCCTCCCCAAAATTTCAGGCCTTATTTTCTTTTAATTAGGCACAAGGCTAACTTAATAAATTTATATGATAAAGGAATAAACTAGTATGAGATTCCACTTATTTGATCAACTGGGCAACAATAGCATACAAATTGGTCGAGTGTTCCGCGTGTAAGTTAAACATAGTTCTAATGTAGAAACGACATTATATATACAGTGTGACAATACTGAACTTTTGAATTGCAAGAACTGTCTATCCGATGGGCTTCTATACCCTTCCTGTCAAATCAAACACCTTCTTAAGTTTTGGGCCAATCGTGTCTATAATATTCCTCTCCTAATATGTTGTGCAACGGGATCGAACAGGCTTTCCTGCTAACTATTCAGGAACAGGCGTTTCCTGTTAACTTTTCAGTGATACCTGCATCTACAATATCTTATTGGAATAGTGGATCTCGAAGTACATAGAGCTATAAATAATGGCATTCAAAGGAATGAGAAACGAAATTGACCTCGACATTGAAAGGAACTCGGAAAAATAGAAACGTCAAAGTTAACTAAAACCATTTGTTCACAAAAACATTTAGATTGCTGTTCCCCATTTTCTGCCAACTCGCTGTTCCGCGTCTGCCACTTGCTATTATGATTTTATTAGCATTAAACATGTTAATAAGTTTTTCTTTCATCAAATACCTATGTATTTGTTACTTCACATGTTAATTTCGTATAAAACGAAATGGCACTGGATATTTGAAGGTAACTGAATCAGTGACAAGACATATTTCAGTGACAAAGACATATTTCTCTAGTCAGTATCAACACACCGCTACTTTTCCTCTTCTTACTTTGTTTTAGTCAAAGAAGGAGAGGTAGTATCCATTGTCTTTATAGTGACTGACGGGAAGTCGTTGCGGTTGGAAATCAGCTGAGACTTCTATAAGGTCATGCTCTTTGTGAATAAAGATTGGTGTGTGTGAGGGGTGGGGTGAACGACGAGGCATTAAAATGCCGTTGAGTGGATCATTGTCAGTGAGCTTCATGGCTCTCTTTTGGATGTAGCCTCTAATATTTGTATTTGTAGAAGTAACGCTATCTTAGACATGTGAGCCGTATTATGTGGATTGAATTTGTGCTTTGAAGGGGAACAGCAAATGTATCCCTGACGACCCTTTTGGTAGAAAACGTCGACGGCTGTCATTGAGTTTATGTTCGTTACCCAGTACCGCTTGACAACAGGTGTTGGTTTGATTACGTCCTTGTAGCCTAGCAGTTCAGTGAAAGAGATAAATAGAATAACTACCAGACTTAAAAAACAAAAATAAAATAAAAAGAAAGTACTGAGGTCGATTTGTTCGACTAAACCTTTCTATTGACTGGCAACGGAAATTGTAATCGTAAAGAATCGAATCGCCAGTGTTGCTTTTGCTCATGTCAAAATTATAAATCTGCGGAAAATATAAATTCCTCTTAAGACGTCATGCAAAAGAAATTATAAAGATAGTTTTATTCTATTATAATCGCGGAATGTGAAGATATACTTTCTACTTGTCGATAAATGAATTTGACTGACATTTCTCAACGACACGTTTAATGTTAAGATATAAAACGTTTACAATTCAATTTTCGACGTCAAGAATATACAATAAATAGTTAAGTGCTACTGATTAGAGGAAGAAAAAGAAACGTTCCACACACACACACACACACACACACACACAAATATACCAAATCCAAATGTATTTCATAAACGTATTGACAATATACACTCACAGACACTCACTCGTATGTATGTGTGTGTGTGATATCTCTTTCTCTCTCACCCACACTCACACATATATTCTTTTATCTCAAATATGTATAAGTGTGTTGTGCGTTGTATATGTTGCTTGCGTGTATGCGTGTGTGTGCGTGCCTATACATGTAAAAACAATTCTACAGTAGTTTTTCAGGTTTTAAAGTATATATAAATATATGAATTTTTATAGGTGGGAAGTAAGTCATTAAAGTTCATTGCAGAAAGTTCTGGTTATTAAAATTGCAGCAGCAGAGGGCGTATGTTGCTGTAATGCTGGTGCTGGTTAGCTGGTCTGCTGTCAGTGAGCAATATAAAAGTTATATAGAGTTAATGAAAGCGAATAGATATGTACTGTTAATATAGACCTCACTGGTTCACTAGCGATTAGATATGCCTGGCGCCAAATGCTCGTCGGATGTTAGAAACGGCCGATTTAGAGTCACTACGGTTTTCGCTGGTGATATGAGCTGTTATTGCTGTTAACACATGTTATTGCTGTGCACCCATGGACTTATTCAACAGCTTTAAATTATATTTGTAGGTGCACGTTCACATCGCTCGTACGTCACGAATATAGTTTTCCTTTTGCAAGAAAATACATTGCTGCAATAACTTAGAATAGATGAAAGTCTGCCGCTCGCTTTAACACATCCCATAGCTTATAGCGGAGTTCATTTTGTTACAAACATTCAAATCAGGCCACTACTCTAAGAATAACTTATCGCTTTTTCATCCCATCAGTCAGTAAAGCCATGAAAAGGGTCACAGGGGTTGCCGTTCCTCTCCTGGTTAGGCTGTAAAAAACAATTTCAATAAGGTTTGAGAACTGTAGATAAATAACCAAGACATTGTAATTCAGTATGCTACCATTTCTGCAATAACACCCTTAAAAATAAACAAGAGGTGTATCTTTAGTGGTCAATTATCATAGGGGAGATAAAATTCCTTCTTGATTAAGTTAAGTTTAGGCGGGTTTAAAAGTTTGAAATCTAAATGAAGGAGTAAAAAATAAGATGGACAGACTATACATATCTAATATTTAATGGTTCAAATTCCGCCGAGGTAGACTTTTCCTTTTATCTTTTCGGAGTCGATAAAATAAATGCCAGTTGAGTCCTGGGGTCGATGTAATCGACTTACCCCCTCCCACTAAATTTTTGATCTTTTGCCAAAAATTGAAACCAATATTTCTTTGTCTTACACTAAAAATGTTAAGATTTCCCGTCTTTGGCAGTCATGTATAACGTCCTTTCATCCTACTTTCGAATCATCTTTAGCACGACATAACCCGAGGCAGAATTCTATGATTATATCACATTCTAACTCTTACACTTTTACTTGTTTCAGTCGTATGACTGCGGCCATGTTAGAGCACCGCCTTAAAGGATTTTAATCAAACAAATCGACCTCAGGCCTTATTTTTTAAGCCTAGTACTTATTCTATAGGTCTCTTTTTTGCCGAACTGCTAAGTTACGGGAACGTAACACACCAACACCGGTTGTCAAGAGGTGATGAGGAAAAACACAGTCACACTCACAGATACGTATATATATGACTGGTTTCTTTCAGTTTCTGTCTACTAAATCCACTCACAAGGCTTTGGTCGGCCCGAGGCTATAGTAGAAGACAATTCCCTAAGGTACCATGCAGTGGTACTAAACCCGAAACCATGTGGATGGGAAACAAGCTACTTACTACATAACGAGTTCCATATATATATGTATGTGTGTGTGTATGTGTGTGTGTGTGTGTGTGTGTGTGTAAATGGATTCCTCCTTATTTTTACTTTTTATAAGGTTACAAGATTATAATCAGGTGAACTGCTCTAATGCTTTAGCGGAATTTTCTTTGTAAAACATATAAACCAGTGCGAGAAAAATTAATATTGTAAAACATTCAGATTAACACTACTGCGCTTGCCAACGTTATATTACACTGTTGCAACACCTCAGTTCTATATCGGAAAAGGTGATATACAACTAAGAATACGAAAATATACATTGCATACATTAAATTGTATATCATATGTGTCTATACTAATAAATTACGAATATTTACATATAAATTAGTCAAATGTGTCAATAACCTAATTAAGTCGACTAATCTCTGCGCATGTGTGTGTGCCAATGTGTGTGTGTGTGTGTGTGTGTGTGTGTGTGTGTGTGTGTTTTATTAAATTACCAATACTGTGTAGGTCACGAATAAATAGGTACATGGACACACAGACCCATACGCGCACACATATTTGTATTTCAGGAGAGAGAGATGGACGTAAATCAGTTGAAGATAAATTTGTCTAATTTAGAAAAATAGCCATTATTTATGAATTATGTACTACTGAATACATGTAATTTAAACTTAAATTACTGTAGCTAAAACAGAGTATAGAAATACCATTTTTATCTAATCCGCAAATGTCTGCTTATATATGTGTGCTTGAGGGTAAGCATAACACGTTTATATATTTATGTATATATATATATAT
>NC_068981.1:128129345-128137325 GCF_001194135.2 Octopus bimaculoides
ATCTCTCTCTCTCTCTGGAGTGGCTGTGTGGTAAGTAGCTTGCTTACCAACCACATGGTTCCGGGTTCAGTCCCACTGCATGGCACTTTCGGCAAGTGTCTTCTACTATAGGCCTCGGGCCGACCAAAGCCTTGTGAGTGGATTTGGTAGACAGAAACTGAAAGAAGCCCGTCGTATGTGTGTGTGTGTGTGTGTGTGTGTGTGTGTGTTTGTGTGTGTGTGTATGTGTATGTGTGTGTGCATGTTTGTGTGTCTGTGTTTGTCCCCCCAACATCGCTTGACAACCGATGCTGGTGTGTTTACAACCTCGTAACCTAACGGTTCGGTAAAAGTGACCGATAGAATAAGTACTAGGCTTACAAAAAATAAGTCCTGGGGTCGATTTTCTCGACTACAGGTGGTGCTCCAGCATGGCCGCAGTCAAATGACTGAAACATTAAAAGTTTTGAATGGTACAACTATAATTTTAAAAAATGGACTATGTACCTGTTGTAATTTAGTTATCCATAGTCTCGTGATATTTCGGAATAAAATTCTTTCTTCAGATATTCTTAGATGGAGTCGCTGCTATCTATAATCTGTTTTCCAACGGCTTTTCTTTTTTCGGAAGCTTCGTGGTCTCACGAAGCTCCTTCCGGAATTCCTCATGAGGAGTGTGTGAGGTCCGCTGTGTTTCAATCTCGTGTGTGTTGGTACATCTGTAGCCCTACTTCTAAGTTATGTATTATACGTGCAGTTTCCTTTTTTCCCCCTTCTTTTTTTTTCTCTTCTCTTTTTTTTTTTGTTATAAACAATAGATGAGCATATCAAAAATGAACCTACACGCATCCAAATGTAGCTAAATAATATTTTGATTACCAACCTCCAGCCTGTTGTTAATTTGGGGTCCTAGTCTGTGTATGAGTATTGTTTCCTTAATTCTAGCTTCATCTGGATGCGTGTAGGTTCATTTTTGATATGCTCATCTATTGTTTATAACAAAAAAAAAAAAAGAAAAAAAGAAAAAGAGAAGAGAAAAAAGGAGAGAAAAGGAAACTGCACGTATAATACATAACTTAGAAGCAGCGCTACAGATGTACCAACATACACGAGATTGAGACATAGCCGACCTCACGCACTTCTCATGAGGAATTCCGGAAGGAGCTTCGTGAGATCACCGCTGAGACGCTTCCGAAAAAAGAAAAGCCGTTGGAAAACCGATTATAGATAGCAGCGACTCCATCTAAGAATATCTGAAGAAAGAATTTTATTCCGAAATATCACGAGACTATGGATAACTAAATTACAACAGGTATATAGTCCATTTTTTGTATTATAGTGCATTGTTGTACCATTCAAATCTTTTTATTCTCAATAATAATAATAATAATAATAATAATAATAATAATAATAATAATAATAATAATAATAATAATAATAAGTAAAAAATGCACAGCATTGTTCTGAAAGACGTTTAGGCTCATGTTCATTCACAAATACAACCAAGTCTGTGATGTCATAATTTGTCTCTCTTGCTATTTCTCTTGAAGTTAAATCACTAATTCGACGGTTTGTTTTTGGCAGTACGGAGCCAGATTCTTGCAAATTTTTCTCTCCCATGGCCAAAACTTGATCCTCAGTCTCAATCAGTGCTTAGCTAAAAATTGCTTTAGAGAACTAAATATTAATATCTGGGTTTGCCTGTTGAACTGCATACTTTAAGTCTTCAGCCATGTCCTTACGATGTTTCATCTAAAGCTGTAGGGCACTGCCAAGTTGATACATGTTCAGTATAATTGCAAAAAGGTTATGGAGTTTCCTTGGAGAATCTGATACTGATGCTTCAGTCAATGCAAGACCCCAATGTTCACCATTTTCTAAAAAGAACCTTGTTGGTAGCATGCTTCCCTATAAGTTTCACACACATGACCATCTACCCTCCTCGAATCTCAGAATGATTTGGGACCACATACTTCATGCAAAAGGAGGCGTAAGTAGTAGCATTCTGCTTGGCTTGGGAGAACACTGTAAACTCTTACAAGTGCATCAGCTCCACATTTTCTTTTGTGCCATTTATTGTTTCTGCAGGTGTAATACTTGGGAAATTATGGGGAAATTAGTTTTCTTGCATCTTCATCTACTTGACACAAATTTAAAAAGGCAAATCTTGAAATATATACAATGATATATATATATATATATATATATATATCATTGTATATATTTCAAGATTTTGCTCTAGGCAAAACGACCTCTGCTCTTTTAGCCTCCCCCACCACCTCACCTGTTATACTGGAACAATCTTCTTCGTATAACAGTCTTACTTTGACCATAATTGGAAGCAGTACTCCAATTAAATGAAAACAAGTTTTCTCCACAGAGATATCAGGGTTTCCTTTTTCCAATTTTCTAAATGATCTCAGAATCCAAGCGGCCAGTCACGTGCTCATTATCAATTTCGAAACGTGCACACAGAATGGTACATCATAACTCTTTTGGATCCCCAGTTCACGCACTGCTTGTTACTCTGGAGTTACAATGTATATTCTAGTTACATTCTGTTCATGGGTGATAGCGGAGCGCTTGAAAATATTCAGTAATGAACTGCACGTTTCTTTCTTCAGCGTAGTTGGTGAGAATGGTTGATTGTATGACTAATGACACCACTGAAAATGTCACTGCAAACAGTAGTAGTTCTAGAACAGTTCTCGCAAAGAATTGATGCCTCCTCAGAGAGAACACTGTTAAATGCAAATGCTCTGAAACCAATCTATCCAGCGTGAGTAGTGATTGAATGCTTTGTCTACGGGACCTCGGCAGTTTATGACATATCATTCCGTGAACAACTTTATCAAAACCCTTCGCAAAGTCGAGATATATCATATCGACATTTAACTGATTAAATCATTGTTTCAGTATCCAGTCATAATCCTGAAGCAACTGTTTGAGGCAGCTCATTCTTGGACGGAAGCAGTGCTGCGCGTCACTGAGCAAGCCATTTTAATTTTTTTTAGGAACGTGATCTGCTTCATTTTATCAATACATTATATGACTTTGCCGATATATGAGCCTAAAAGATAAGATATTTTCAGAATCTCTGCTTCCTCCTTTATGTTAAGCTTTTGGGAGGTTTGCAACATTCAAGGACTCTTTAGAAAACTATCGAAAGTCCTTTTTGCCAGTGCTTTCTGGTCTAATCACCGGAAAATCATCAGGGTCCATTGCTGAGTTCATGTTCATCTCATCAATAGCTGATATTACACACTCTTGTTTTAAGTCTAAGTGAAATATGGTTGCTCTCTTGGTAGAGTTGCGGTTTTGAAGAAAACACCAGGTGTATTTATTTACATAATCCTCAGTAGGGAAGTGAAAATACTTTGACATTGTTTATTTTTTATTTATGACACATTCAAAGACACACACACGCATACATATGTGTCTGTGCATGTATGTTTATATATATGTGTGTGTGTGTGTGTGTGTGTGTGTGTGTGTATGTGTGTGCGTACGTGCGTGCGTACGTGCGTGTGTGTGTGTGAGAGAGAAAGAGAGAGAGAGAGAGGGGGGGCTTACGAACTGTTTCCGCCTACCGAATTTTACTTTCAAAACTCTCAAAATGTTGGTCAACCCAAGTCTATACTCTGTCACTGTGAATCGGATTCCTTAACTAACCAGTCATACTTATATAATAACTGCATCAATTAATGTTTAGATAAAGGAAACTCGTATAAATTATAAAATCATTTATTGAACACAATATATAGCATTAATCCTTTATACAGAAAATGGATTGCAACGTCGCGATAAGTTATTTATACTTGGTAAACACAAATCCTATCGATATATTTCGATTTTAGAATATTTAAAGAATACACAACGGTGGCTGTACTGTTTTAGAAAGCTTGTCAGATTAAATATAGTGTAGTAACTGAAATGAAAAATTATTGCTTTCAAAATATCTTTACTCTCGGTGATTTCTCTTTTGATGACAGAAACATAGTTTTCTAGGTATTAATTTTTACGTGTGGGCGGTTATGACAAAACATGTTTATTCTAGAAATTATTAAATACAATTCAGCCATACCAGAAATTACTGCCTATCTGGCGTTCTTGGTATATTACCAAAAGGGAAAAGAATATAATTAATAACTTGCTTTTGCCGAATCTGTGACATAAAGCAGCAAAGAATTAATTCCTACGTCGAAATTACACAGGGCCTTAACAGCCTTATATGCTTGAATATAATTTTCACATCGTGTGTGTGTGCGTGCATGCGCGCATGCATTGGTAAAAGCGTTTGTTTGTGTGTGTGTGTGTGTGTGTGTGTACGCATGCGCGTGTGGTGCTCGTATGCATGTATGTATATGTATGTGTGTGTGTGTGTGCGCGCGCTTGCACGTTGCGTGTCTGTTACCTCAGTTCAGGAGCTGCGTTATATGTTTTAATTAGAACGTGTGGTAGGAGGAAGAAAACCCATTGACTGAAGATGCTGTTATTGTTCAGCTTCAGACCTGCTCTGAGCGAGCAGATATATAACCAAGATCGTTTCTATTATGACCAATCCGATCTTTTCATGAGTATTGCATATCTAATGTATCATTCACTTTTCAAGATGGTATGATGTAACCTGAGGGCGAAATTATCACTTCTAGCAGGTCGAGCGGTCACGCAGATGCTTTCCCGCCAAAGCAAGTAATTTTATGAAGCGGTAAAATGTGGAAGGCGCTGGTTTTCTTCCCAAGACTAGTCCAAAAGCGTTCTAACCATGACTACTCCTTCTTGTATATCAAGGTTTACATTGTCAAATGTGTGCAATGTATCCAAGACGGTAAGATGTGATTTGAGGGAGACATAATTGTTATTTCTGGCAAGTAGAGTTCATTCCTTCGTGTCTCGTTCATTCCTTCGTGTCTCGTTCATTCCTTCGTGTCTCTGTATTTCTGCATGCATGCTTGTATCTGTACATGCTACAGCCTAAATTTCTCCAGTTCAATATATTTTTAGAATTCAGTTAGCGGTTTGTATTTGTGCGTAGTGTGGGGATGTGATGAGGAGTTTGATTGAATTTTCTAAACTGCGGTTCTTTACTAAAATCACTAACTCTACGCTGTCCGGCATTGTATACCAAGCTTCTATATTTTCTTTCTATCTACCATTGTTCAAAAAGCACGAAACATTTTCTCTTTTTTCTTTTTTTGTCCTTCCATCAATCTTGACAAAAGAAAATTTCTCGAAGCGTCACTATCCGCTCCTTTTTGTGCTATTGTTTTATTTTTTGGCCCTGTTTCAGGTCGTGATTTACTTTTGGGGTATGAATTGCGACTAGGTCATTGGTGAAGCAGAAGGCGTTAAATTAATTAGAAAATAAATTATACATTTATATTCAAGGATTATTTCGAGAAATGCAGATGAGCATTCAATGATCACGTGTTATTATCTTAATATTTTAATTCCTTGATTTTCTTACAGTATTATGAAATTAATTCCATTCTTGCTCTTATCCTTTCGACATCTTTGGCTAA
Organism: Octopus bimaculoides; assembly: GCF_001194135.2. Classification (NCBI taxonomy): domain Eukaryota; kingdom Metazoa; phylum Mollusca; class Cephalopoda; order Octopoda; family Octopodidae; genus Octopus; species Octopus bimaculoides. Next base: position 128,134,847 of record NC_068981.1, read on the forward strand.
GTCTTTCATTCTTTCTTCTCTCATTCTGCTGCAAAATCTTTCTTCTTTCATTCCAAGAAGTTACATTGATTAATTTACGGGATTCTGAATTTTCTAGTTCTCCCACGATATCTTTCATGCTTTCCCTTTGCTTTACTTTCTTTGATTTCTTTCTTTACGTTTTTCTCTTCTCTTTTTAAATTCTCTCCTGCATTGCTTTCACTTCTTCTTGCTTTCTTTCACTTTCTCTCTCTCTCTCTCTCTCTCTCTCTCTCTCTCTCTCTCTCTCTCTCTCTCTCTCTCTCTGTTCTCTCTTTCCCTCTTCGTTTTCTTTGGTTCATTGATTTTTCATGAGTATTATTCCTACCCACCTTGTTTTCTTTCTGTTTCTTTTTTATTCTCCGACTTCATTATTAAAAAACACTATTCCACTCTCATTGCAATGATACTTAAAACAACCTGTGTTTCAAACTGTCTGTCTATCAATCATTCTCTCTCTTTCTCCCTCTCTTTCTTTCACACTCTTTCTCCCTCTCTCTTCTGTACTCCTGTTTATTCTTTTCTCTTTCTCTCTCGGTGTGCCTTTTGTGTGTGTTTGCTTATATATGTGAATATGAATGTGTATACATATTATATATATGTACACACACACATATATATATGCACATACACATATATATGCGTGTATATATATGTACGCGTGCGTATGTGTGTATGCGTGTATGTGTGTATGTGTGTGCATATATCTATATTCAGATGTGTATCTATGTATATCTATAGACACACATACATACGAATACATACGCTTATAGACATATATATGCATATGTGAGTGTGTGTATGTGTGCAGGCGCACACATGCTTATGTCTGTAAGCGTGTGTTTGCGTATTTACGTGTGTCTACGGACACACACACTCACACATATATGCATATATATACGTGTTTGAATGCATGAACACACATACACACACACATGCATATATATGCGTGTTTAAATACATAAACACACATACTCACACACGCACACTCACACATACTTACTCACACACACACACACACACACACACACACACACACACACACATACATACATACATGTATACCTTCGTATCATATCATGATGTTTTCCATTTTCAATAATCAAAATGATGAAATGATGTTTTGAACACAAGCTCACAGAATCTATCAATTTTATTGAGTGGAGTATTCAGTATGATTGACAATTGTCTGCTTTATTTTAATAATCTGGAGTAACAAAAAAGAATGCAATGCTAAAGCTGACTGGATAGAGCGTCAGAAAGTGAGACTGGACGAAGTTGAAGAGCAGAAATGGAAGGCAATAAGAATAGAAGAGCTAAGATGTGTTATTAGGAAGTCTCGCAAATGGAAAACTGCAGGACTGGACCGAATTCCTAACCTCTGGTTAAATTGTCTGACAGAAGAACACAATTTAGCTGCATCTCTGACTGGTGTCATCCATAGCCCAGAGCAAATACCTGCCTGGCTGGCTGAAGCAGCAACATACCTTCAACCAAAAACTGATCACACAAAAAATCCAAGAACTACCGACCGATAACATGTCTCAACACCACCTACAAGATCCTCACATCCATATTAACTGACAGAATATATGCTTTCCTTGAACAGAGATCTATTCTTCCACAAGCTCAAAAAGGGAATTATTATGGGTGCAAAGATCACTTACTCATAAGTAAAATGATCGCAGAGAATTGCCGGGGCAAAAAGAAAAACCTGAGTATGGCATGGATAGACTGTAGGAAAGCGTTTGATAGTATCCTACATAATTGGATAACCAAGGCCCTTGATATATACAATATCTCTCCTGTCATCTCCAAATTCTTACAAAGTAGCATGGCCAAGTGGAATACACGTCTCCTTCTAAACCATAGTAATGGGATGAGTCAAACTAACAACATCAACATCAAACGAGGCATCTTTCAAAATGACTCCTTTTCCCTATTACTTTTTTGCATGGCACTGATCCCACCACCAAACGAACTAAATAACATCAACTAAAGGTTCAAAGTTTACAATACGACGATAAACCATCTGTTTATGTGGACTACCTGAAGCTGTTTGCTAGAAATGACATAGAGCTAGTAGGGCTGCTAACAACTGTTAAAGAATTCAGCAATGATATCGGGATGGACTTTAGCTAATCGACCAGACACAATTATTAAAGACCGGGAAGAAAATACTTGTAGAGTAAATGTTCCCACTGATAAAAATATATCTGTCAAAGAATTTGACAAACTAGGTAAATATAAGGACCTGGAAATTGAAATGCAAAAGATGTGGCATCTTAAAACGAGAACTGTTACTGTTAATATAGGTGCCCTAGGTATGATAAAAAAAAAAGGGATGTCAGACACACCTAAATAAGATCCCAGGAGAACCATGTCTCAGAAAAATTCAAAAGATTGTGCTGACAAGTACTGCCCACATCCTTAGAAAAACCCTATCCATTTAAATGTCTGT
>NC_068981.1:128137335-128147335 GCF_001194135.2 Octopus bimaculoides
AAGTACTGCCCACATCCTTAGAAAAACCCTATCCATTTAAATGTCTGTGTTGTATTACATGAAGATATTTCACTACCTCCCCTCCCCAAGCTTTCAGTCTTATTGTAACATCTTTTATCCTTCTCTCACCCCAGAAAGCTGGGTGTGTTTCGGCAAGTGACTGTAACAAAGATGTAGATTAACAGTAGTAGTAGTAGTAGTAGTAGTAGTAGTAGTAGTAGTAGTAGTAGTAGTAGTAGTAATAGTAGTAGTAGTAACAACAACAGCAGTATCAATACTGGGGTTAAACAACAGTATCAATAAGAATGAAGAATTTATTAAAATATATTGTAAAGCTACTATAAATATATATCATTTAACTAGGCCCATACTGGAATTACTTAAATCGATGTTAGTATAAGCGCAATATTTAATTTAACGATGTCGAGGGTGAAATGTAGTTTGGGCCTAGCTTGGATTTAAAATTAAAAACTGGAAACCAGAAACTTAGTATCAGAATGCCTCATCTGATGTTTTACCGTGAATTAAGTTATACATTCCTTATACCCCTCACTTACAAATGCTGCCTCTAGATTCTATTGTGGAATGGACACATGCCAATTTGACCATAACATTGTTAACAGTTCCATAGAACGCATTCTCCTTTAAGGTTCTACAAACGTTATATTAGGGAGGGATACCTAATACTCAGTACTTAAATTAATGTTCAAAATACTTTTCCAGTTGAAGAAATCTAACACTCCATTCTTTCTCACAAATAATTCCATTGATAGCTTGGAAACTTTTTACGTGCATTACAGAATGTCGAGATGCTCTTATAGTATGTCGTTATAGCAAACCAGAAAATATTGAACAAGAGCTTGAAAGAAGTTTCATCTCTTGAAGAACTTTATGAATAGTTGACTCAGTAGCTGTCTTTAAATATTGTGATTTATCAACGCACTCTAACATTGAATATTATTTACTTCTTTCGACCTGAATGTCTAAATGAATAGATCAGATAATTCCTCCTTTTTTATGTTAACAGCAACATGCAAGTTCTCTTACTTATTGTCTATTAAAGACAACTGTAGACCTACAGAAAATCAGCGTATCAACATGCAAGACCATGATTTGGAATTGAACTAAGATTTCCGAAGCATGTAATTTTGCACCTTTCATTTATCCTTCAGAAAAGAATTACTTTCACAATATTGAATCAATCAATATTTATCTCTAAAAGGCAGACACGGTAAAACACTGGACTATAAATACCAGCCGGTGTTGGATGAGAAGCATTTATAATATAATTTCTAGATTTAAATACAACCGATTTCGATCCTATATTTCATCCCTTTTATATAGATTTATTATTATATAAACGTTAACCTTCTGTCTAAGAAGGAGATAGATTTTTAAAATCATTCAGATGTCATAGCTGCAGAGATGCATCTCTCAACGCGTGCTTAAACACTGTATTAATAGCATTTGAGATCATTACTTCCTGGATGATACATTTAATTCTTAACCCGATTTAGCACCACCACCTGGTCTCTGAATGCTTTTGACTGAATACACTTCATTGCAAGCATTCGAGCAAGGGTTTTGGTCTAAGGTCGAGTACCTTCTGCTAATCTCAAAGATCTTGAAAAATTATTTGTGCGCTGTCCGTCTATATCTATTGAAATCATGTAAAAGAAAAGAATAAAAATTATATCTGTTTACATCAAGGTAGAATGGTCCAGTGACAGCTGGTCACACATGCTGCTTAAGGCTAGTACCGGAATATGAATCATCTGATCTGGTGACTTGACATCATATCGACTCGATTTGCTGCAACCATTACTTCAGGCCATTAAGCGTTAACCAACTAACAAACACTGGAAATCAATTACAGGTTCTAAATGTTTATCCCAATGGATGTTTTCAATTTTATAATTGAAATATAGAGAAAAAAGATGAAAATCTGAAATATTAATGTTATAAGCAATAAACTAAAGTGTCTTTAAGTAAGACATTAAACCATAATCAATAATTCAATGTTCTGGTAATACATCAAGGATTGAAAGTATCTGCCAAATCACATACACGGATAATCTTATCGTTTTTATTCAGGGCAATGAACTGATTATGATTCTGTCATTGATTCCATTTGAGTAGAAAGAAACTCCCTATTATGTCAGAAAAAACATCTAGTTAATTTATTTATTAATGCTTTACAGTTAATTGGTTTATCGACTCGGAAAGGATGAAAATACGAAATCAGATCTGGTGGGATAATACCTCTGAGATAATACCTCTGAGTCAGTTAGAATGAGATCCGCATTGTTTATATCATTGCTCTAGCAACAATAGAAACATTATAACTTTACTTTAAAGTGAAATAGCGACTGCTTTGTTCTTACAAAATATGAACTATGCTGACCAACATTAAAATATTTCTTATGTACACACTAACCAGAATATTTATAAAGTTACTAATAAGGTTCAGACATTTCCACACACACACACACACACACACACACACACACACATTCACACACACGCACACCACATACACACACACATATATATATATATATGTATGTATGCATGTATGTATGCATGTATGTATGTATGCATGTATGTATGCACGTATGTATGTATGTATGTATGCGTGTATGTATGTATGTATGTATGTATAAACGTTAGGTGAACTAAAGTAATAAATGTTAAGTGCTTTGTCAATGGATCTTACTCTGTAGTAGTGACTCTTACTTACTGCCCCATAAGTACATTAAAATATCTATCTTAATCATCACTGAAAAACTAGTACATATTTGCAGACACATATACACAACATAATTTACTTACAGAAAGAAAATGCTTGTTTGTTGACTTGGTGATGTTTTGCCGCTTTGAACATATTAGATTAATTAGTAGATGTTTAAGAACGTTCTAATTCTATGAACTTCATGAATCCTCGTCTTCAATTCATTCTCCTGTTTCCTATCTATTCTCTCTTTCTCTTTCTCTTTCTTTCTCTCTCCCTCCTCCCTCCCTCTTCTCTCTCTCTCTCTCTCTCTCTCTCTCTCTCTCTCTCTCTCTCTCTCTCTCTCTCTCTCTGTCTCTCTCTCTCTTACACACCACACACACACACACACGCACACATGTAGCGACTCCGGCTATAATAAATGAGATATTTTCCTTTTGCTTAGGTTCGATTCACGAAAGCTCTCGCTGAAAAGATTCATATCACGTTTTTGCTACAAGATTGCTCCCGAACAAGCATTACCATTGTATATGTAATTAAAATCATTAACTGCTTATATTACTTCAAAACACTCGTCCACGTATGCTATAATGGTGTCATGAGATGTCATCACGAAGGCGCTACTTCTATAATTTTTACGATTATTTTTAGATTATGCCAGTAAATATTTTGTCTTAAACTGGCAAATATTAACTAATTGTATTCATTTAAAATACAGTTTAAGACTAAATTTACCTGATTGTTATTTTTTCAGCAAGTATTTTTTAAAAAAAATGTTATAAACATTGCATCAGAAATATTATCACGTTTTTAGAAGCATCGCATCTTAAATATAATCATGTGAAAGTGTCTTCCTTGGTATGTTCTTGTTACAAACTGTTATTTAACTCGTTCGAGCGATCTTAGGGTATATTCGCTCTGACATCATAATTAACCGTCTCTGCCTCTGCATGCAACGCACGGTTTGTTTTGTTCGTTGTTAATAGCAAAGTATTACACGTGCTTTGATAAATTTATGTTAATGAAGTTTATTTTGAGTACATATTTTTAGAACTACAAGAGTAGGCTGATTCGACAGGTTGATCGTGGAGTTTGATAAGCAGTACATTTAGTGCACTCAGTGATTGCATGCTAAGCAAGCTTCCGTAAAATGTTTTTTTAAGGTTCGTAATATCTGATATTTTTTTAATGATTGATATAGGAATGAGTTGTGTCAAACGAAACATTTTTCGGGAATATTCGGAAGTATCTGACAACTGGTACCTATAAAGGAAAATCCGCATCATTTGTAATCAAGAGTAAAGACAATTAGACAGCAGCATGGATAAATAATGAAAACCTTCATTTTATCAAAGCATTTAGTATTTGTTTAGTAGTATTATTATGCTGCATATGTCGTTTCAAACCTCTCGTTTCATTTCGGGCTATCTCCCGTCAGCATCTTCGTTTTACCCATTATTGTAGACGATATATTTTTACCCACAAGAGAGTAATGTTACCTAACATGAATATTGCAACCGTTGATCCCGTTAAGCTGTATGCTTGTGAGCGCGCACACACGTCTTACAACATTCACACAAAGCAAAAGATTTGCGCCCACAAGGTTTTCAAGATGAAATCAAAATTATTTAATTGACAGAAATAATCGTATAATTTCTTGATAAAATCTTAAACAATACACTTTAAAATGGTATCTGGTTAGTTCGTTAATGAGGCACTTGAAAGATGGTTATGCAGTGATTTATATGGATGCATGCATGCTTTAGAGAAACAGGCAAAATTTCTGTGTACATCCACAACAAAAAAATATAGGATACATTGATTGTAGGCTTCGTTATCAAGATATCTCGAAAATGAAATGGTGCAAACTATCTTGCAGAAGTCCATTTTGATAGATAAACAGTGAAACAGTTGGACTAGAATAAGTGGTCCTGCAGTCCGATACTTGAATCGCTGATTCCATTTTACCATTCATTGACTAAATACAATATTAACGAGAATACTAAAAATGAACTCGACCACTCTCAAAAATTAAGTAAAAAATCACCAGGAAAATAATCCAGAATTCTTGTCCGGTATTGGATCGATTCCAAAATGTAATCAGTTCGTGCCAGTCACGAGGCCAAACATCCCTGAAAGTTTCATCCGAATCCATCTAGCAGTTCTTGAGATATCTTGTCCACGGACAAACAAACAGACAAACAAACAAAGAAACGCAACTGTAAAACAATACCTCCGCCATCGCTAAAGTAGAGGTAATTAACAGTCAACCAAATACAAATGTGGTCAAAGAGATTTACTAAGGCTGTGCGTGAGAGATCATCACTTACACTCCTTACCTCCTTATTTCTATCTCTATCTCTTTCTCCCTCCATCCCCCTCTCTTTCTCCCTCTCTCCCACTTTCCCCCTCTCTCTCTCTCTTTTTCTCTCTGAAAATTGGTTGGAGATAGTAAAGTATATAATAAAATACCGTTAAAAAAGTTTGAACAGATTGAACATTTTAAGCTATTTTATAAGAATTATTTGCAGCAAAAGCAAGATTCAGACTGTGTAAGCAGATATTTCTGGATGGCAAGCAAATGCAGTCGCTATTTGAACACTTTATCACATAGTCAGTTTTATGATACTGCACACGGATTTGCACAAACCTATTTGCTGATCTATTATCGTTAGCGTATCTCCTCTTTAATGCTATACTGGTTTAGTACAGGGAATGAATAATAATATGAGGTAAACATATATGCGTATAACAAATGATTTTTTCTTTTACGAGTGTTTCAACAGGAATTGTATGTTGAATGTCGTAAATACTCAGTCATATGCTTTGCCTGAAAATACTCTTGAGATTCCTTATCAACGAATAGTACAGACACTGTAGTTCAGATACCTCAGAGTTTCTGAGAGCGCCATTATCATAACCATTACCTTCGCCATAATTTTTTTTATTCAAATCACTTCTTCTTCTTCTTCTTCTTCTTCTTCTTCTTCTTCTTCTTATTATTATTATTATTATTATTATTATTATTATTATTATTATTATTATTATTATTATTATTATTATTATTATTATTACTACCGCCGCCTTCGCTAAGGTGGAGGCATTGTTTGCAGTCGTGTTTGTTTGTTCGTTAGTCTGTGGGCAAGATATCTCAAGAACCGCTGGATGGATTCGGATGAAATTTTCCCCTATCCTCTCATCTCTTGCTCTGTGCCTTTGTGTTAGAAACAATTATTATTTATTCTATTTAATTCTGCTGATATGAGTTTTATTTTGGATGCTGTGGTTCTCTTGTTAGTATTAGGAATTACGTCCCCAATCAGCAGATAATACTGATATGAAAATGTCCACCTGGACACTAAAATCCAACACTAAATAAACCTATCGGATCAACTTGACCAATGATATATTGTTTACGTTTTTACAGACCTAGATATCTCATCAATCGATTCAGCATCAAAATAAAACATTATGTTTAACAATCCTTCTCAGGCAAATAATCACAGTTTACGCCGCCACTCGTTTTACATAGTGATTTTCTTTGAGTGGTGGTCACTTTGCATCATGAATACATCTCATGTAGGTTTTGAGATTAAACTTTTCTGTACCACGCTGCGTTCTGTGTGTAATTTAAGAGGGACTACGAGAGACAAACACACACAACGACAGGAAGGGGATATATATTATAAATATATATACGTACCTACATACATACATATATATGTATGTGCGTATATCTATGTGTGTATAAATACATATAAATACACACACACACACATTTTACCAGTTTTTTTTACATCAGAGGATAATATAATAAACTCTAGACAAGAACAAGCTTTAAGATGCTTGTATATCAGAAAATTGATCTTTGTTCAATATAAATGAGTTATAGATATTTAAACAACGACAGTTTTTGAAATAACTGAAAGGAATAAACGAGTGATTATCCAATCAATACTTGAAATTAAAAAGAGCTCGCGTCTAAATAAATGTACAACTTCACTTCATTGAACGCAAAGAAAATCAACATAAAGCTTTAATCAGTTAAATCTCAAAGAATATTATAGTGAAGACCCTAAAGAAACTGCACCGGCATTATAGTAAAGTTGCAATTGCAACGGTTACTAAACGAAGCAGTCGAAACATACGTAGGTCTATTTGAGGCCGCATTTATATTTAAAATGAGATAAAGGTAATGCTAATGCTACTTTGTCATAATCCTTATTTTATATGGTAAGTTTTCATGTTATATGCCAAACGCAGGTTAGCCTTGGAGAGCCCATACTATACATTCAGTCAATGACAAGGGCGGGAAATTTTTAGTATGATAGAATAAGTGAAAACCGAACGGCAAAGCGGTAATGGAACCCACGGCTTTATAGTACTTAAACATTTATAATGTACAATTTCTAATACTTCATATGCTCATTGAGAAATTTATTGTTTGAAATAAAATTTCAACAGCATTATATGTTTCTGAAGTAATATATTCAACATTATATTTCAAGTTGATTTCAAAATGCGATAAAATCTGCTTCTAACCAGGCCAATGCCATAAATAACTCTGGTTAATGGCTTGGCTTGTAAAGTTTCAGATCCTCTGTCATGTTTCCAATGGACAATGGAGTTATTATTGATCAACTCTCACCAACCCTTACTCAGCTCTAACTACTTCTCCAACTCAAGCATGCATCATATTTTGCATGTGTGTGTTTGTGTGTGTGTGTGTGTGTGTGTGTGTGTGTGTGTGTGTGTGTGTGTGTGTGTGTGTGTGTGTGTGTATGTATGTATGTATGTATGTATGTATGTACCGTTACTCGTACTTAAATAATAAAATATTTGTTTCACGCACTGTTAAATAGAAGAATAGACCAAAACAAAAGAGGTCAAACTTCTTATGTTTGTGGGCCTCGTACATAGAGTACGTATCAATGATTCATAATGAATAGTCACATGGAAAATTCGAAGGAAATTCATAGCAAAGAACATCAGTGATAGAAGTAAAATGAAGTGATGCAACATTTTTCTGTGACGAAACGCTCTTCCCCAAAGTTTTAATTATGTCTTCTCTGAAAGCACTATCTTTCACATTATCACAACGGTAAATAGCATCAGATAAGAGATCTTGGATTGACTAGGAGGCTTATGATTATTGTACTGCAAATATCTTATAAATACACGCGCATGCATGCACGTATGTTTGTGTTTGTGTTCATAGATATATATATAACAAATGACAGACGAAAAATGGAATATACGAGAAACTTTATTACTCACGACGATTGTTTCGATGTACCTTGCACTGATCCCACGCAGGTGGGATACTGTACAACTGGTCGTGATGCATCCCTCGGTGCTGACACTTCTCCTCAGATGATGTTATAAGGGGTATCTTGTTAAATAAGGTCCGTTTCGCTCGGTTTTAATACAGGATGTTGTTAGTGGCAATATGTTTAAATCGATTGGCAGGAATGGCGGGAGACGGATTCCTTATGTAAATACCGTGGCTGGCGTCAAGTAGCCATAGACAGAGAACGTGCTTCATCGGTTTACTACTGAGAACATATGTGGTGTGTGTACATGTGTGTGTGTGTGTGTGTGTGTGTGTGTATGTGGTGCATGTGTATCTGTGTGTGTGTGTATGTGTTGTGTGTGTATACATATAATTTGAGGGTGTACTCTTAAATTTACCAAAGTATGTTATATTAAAAATCGTTTTACATATTCCCAACTCTATGTGTTTAAATACTTTAGGCGATTAACATAGACTTCATACAAATGGCTCCGAGGAAGCTATAAGATACCGCATGATCACTCAGCTCTGAGTACAAGCATTTTATATCAGAAACAGTTGTAAGCCAGTGAAAATAATTACACGGCTACTACACTTTTGTCTTTTACTAAAAGCAATGGTTTACATCAAAGCATAGTTATATTGAGTTCTACCAACTGGTTATTAGTATCGCTATGCATAAGTAAAATCATTATATATATATATATATATGTGAGCGCATGCGTGGCTGTGTGGTAAGAAGCATGCTTCCCAACCACATGAATCCAGGTTCAGTCCCACTGCATGGCTCCTTGGTCACTATAGTCTTGGGCCGACCAAAGCCTTGTGAGTGAATTTAGGAGATGGAAACTGAAAGAAGTCCGTCATGTGTGTGTGTGTGTATTTATGTATGTGAGTCTGTGTTTGTATCCCCGCCATCGCGTTTGAACCCCGGACAACCGATACCGGTGTGCTTATGTCCCAGTAATATAGCGGTTCGGTAAAATAAACCGATAAAATAAGTACTAGGCTTACAAAGAATAAGTTCTGGGGTTGATTTCCTCGGTTAAAACCCTATAAGGTGGTGTTCCAGCGAGGCCGCAGTTAAATGATTGAAAAAAAGTAAAGGAGTATATATAAATAATTCTTTTACTGGTTTTATACATTAGACTGCAGTCATGTAAGTGCCCGCTTCGACGGTCCAATCGATCATACCAATTTCAGTATTTGTTTCAATCTGGTATTTATTTTATCTATCGTATTCAACCAACTGCTATGTCATGAAACATAAATATAATGGATACGATATAAACAACATGTACACACACACAACATACACACACGCAACGTACACACACACAACGCATATGTGCGTGTGACAGTGTGTGTGTATGTGTGAGTTTTTATGTCTGTGTGTGCGTGCGCGCGTGTGTGCGTGCGTGCGTGTGTGTATGTGTTTGTGTGTGACTGATTCTGCATAGTTTCCTTCCTCCAAATTCCACTTAAAAGATATCGGTCAAATTCAAATGGCAGTAGTCGAATCGAATCTGAAACCTCGCAGCTGTAAAGCAAATTTGTTAACTACGCCTCTATGCAAACATATATATATATGAATGTGTGTGTGCGCGCGTGCATGTACTCGTGTGTGTGTGCTCGCGTGCGTATGTGCTTGTGTGTGTGTGTTGTGTGTATGAGTGTGTGTATGCACGTGTGTACGCGTTTAGACACGTGTATATATTTTTACATGAACGCGTGCCTTTGCTTGTATACGTCTGACTATATTGGCGCGTGATTTCCGTTTACTCTCATTAGGCTTCGACACTTAACATTTCAACTGATTATCATTACACTGATTAATGTCAGTCACACCCTAATCGATGAAAAAAGCATTGATTGAATCGTTAAATGTTATTCAAATATTTACATAAATGTCGTCTGCTTTATTGAATATTTAATGGTAGATTCGAAATCTTTAATTACATATAGATGAAATCTAG
>NC_068981.1:128148507-128150093 GCF_001194135.2 Octopus bimaculoides
ATATAAACAAACAGGGTGTACGTTGCGTTACATGGATGTGTTGTTGTGTTAAGGGTTGAACAGAAAGAAGACAACAAGGAGATAAAAATTAGACGAAAGCAGAGCAAACGGGAAACTACACGAAAACCTAACGGACGGGGAATTTAGATGAAGAGACGATACACAGAATATTCGCAGCTGAGTTTCCTTCGTTGGTCATGACCCAAAATATCATAGTTGCTTAACTTCGGTGATCGGACGAGAACCGGTGTTTTCAACGTGATATAGCTGTAAACTCAAATAAATATATTAAATCTAAAATAGGTCATAATACACCTATAATTAATAATGATACTAATAAATTCAATAAAATTTGGCTAATTATTCCATATGCCATGTAAATCAAAAATAACATAATTCAATTTTCAAGATTATCCATAAACATTTTAATACCAATAATAGATATGATGAAATAATTAAAAAAAACATTAATATTGAATTTAGCCTAACCCATAACTTATTCATTGTTATACTTTCCATTAATAATAAGAAATTGGATAAATTCTACTTCAGTATGAAATACCAATAGTAATAACTAAACTAAACCCACTGGACTTAATGTACACCTCACTAGCTCTAATAACCTTATTAATTGCACTGATGTATCTGCTAACAATAGAAATTCAAAAAATAATACAAAAAAAAACTAGCAACATCCCCCTCATCTAATAACAAACAGGCAATAACACTTATAGTAATTCTGATTGCAGCGTAAAAACGAGTTGTTTATTTAAGAATTCATGTAAATGTAAAAATGTAATATAGCAATGTACAGTTATAACTCAAGATAGAAAACATATTTATATAGGTTCTACGGAAAATGCTGTTAAAAACGTATCACGACCCACTTGTATACTTTTAGGTATAAACATAAATCTAATTCTACAGGATTAAGTAAATTTATATTTCAAGGAAAATGATATTAATTTCGATTTTAAATGGGATATAATTGCTTCTGCACCATCTTATAAAGGAAATAGTAAAAAAAAAAATGTTTTCCATGTATAACTGAGGTATTTTTTTATTATAAAATCTAAAACTACCTACTTAACCTCAGAGATGAAAAGAGTAGTACCTGTGTTCACGCGGGAAAATATGTATTTTCCAAATTTAAATAACGAGTTTATTATCTTTCTCGCTACTATAGTTGTACACATCTTAAAGATAATATAATTACTTAAGAACACCTCTTATAAAGTTAACATTTATGATATTCTATATTTTAGATTTAGATGCAAATAGTTTTTTTTTCTACCTCTCCTTCTAACAATAACCTGTACAATCCTTGCAACGAGATAGATATTTTTTATTTTTATACTATATATTAACGTAGTAATATCAGCAACTCCTAAATTTTAACCAACCATTCTGTTCCCTCGATATAATTCACTATACCTTCTTTTTCTTAATCTCATATTAAGGATTATAAACTATAATTCATAATTTTTCTTCTGGAAATACCATATTCAATCCTTCAAACGAGAATAGCTAGGAATAATGGGGATATATATATATATATATATATTCTTAGTTATATAAATACCATT
>NC_068981.1:128151407-128155622 GCF_001194135.2 Octopus bimaculoides
GAGACATCATGTTGTACTTCATCACATCTTAAGATCATTTATACCAACGAAATGTACTTCTTATGATATGCGTACATTTCAGAGCATTATTCTTTACTTTACTAATCAATTTATATGGTGTACATGTGTGAATGTATGCATTTGTGTATATGTGTATATCAATATAAATTAATTTGTGTGCACTTTTGATGTATAATGCGCTTATGTAAATGTAAATGTCGGTACATATGATTATACTTGTACGAGCATAAACTAACATGTGTAAGTTTTTGATAGGCATATATAACTATATATCAACTTTCAGTGTGTATGTACGTAAATGATTAGATTATTTATTCGATGTCTGAATAATTTCTGGATTGGTTAAATATTACTTTATCTTTTATTTTCCATGATAATCTGAAATTTTAGATAAGTTAAATTTTACTGATTCTCATTTCATGTGTGGTCAACAATATTATTCATTTGATGTCTAAATAAGTTTTTGACTGGTTAAGTATTATTTTATCTAGTACTATTATAATTATTCATGGTAACCTAATATTTTAGATAGGTTTTAAATTTATCTCAATTATTCATATCCTCAGTATTTTACCTAAGATAAATTGTGAGTGAACTAAGGATGTAAATACTCTTTCTGGACTATTGATGTGCATCAAAAAGGGAAAAGGAACTTCTTGACAATCAGTTTCAAGGCTTGTTGAACGCTCCCCAGACAAGACGTGCTCGGACTTCCTTCCCCTATTAACTGCACAGATCAGCTATCGTGTAAAGCACTTGTAAATTAAGCTAGCACAAATATTCCGATTAGGCTATCCACTAATGTGTTAGAATAATTTATGACAGCTTTGTATAGCAACTGACCTGTGCTGTTGACTGAAGAAGGAGACCGGTTATGTGTCCGCTGAGGAGCGGTTAGCAAGCCGTAAAAGGTCCACCAGAAAACTTTCTCTACCTTCTTTTCTGCATGCCACTAGCATAGAAGTAAGGAGTTCGCAGTCTTCATCCACATTGATATTTTATATAATTTAAATTTATGCCAGTTCTTCTCATTTGCACGTGATGTACATAAAATTAATGTTATGTGTTTATGTATGTGCACGTATGCATGTACATGTGTACGCATTTAAATATTAAAATATGTATACTTAAACTTTTTTATGAAGTCAAAATGACCAGTGTCACTGCTAAAATGTAGATAAAGGAACCTTATTTGTATTCAAGTAACAGCTCGAATTTTTATCGGTTGTTAAGCTGTGCATGCTTTGATTTTCTTCTTAAAAAGTCAATAAAATACTGTTAGGATAATTATTTGTAATAATCATCATATACTATTTCATGTAAATGTAGTTTTTTAAGGGATAAATTTTGAGTTCATTACGTCTACAGCAATGAATTGTTGTTTTACAAAGGTTAGCTGATTGGCAAATTGATTTATATGTAGTATCATCCATTATTCATAGGTGCCAGCAGCTGTGGACAGTGTGTGATTTAACGACAATTATTTGCAATTAACTGTCGTACTCATTGTGAAGTTGACAACGTCAAAACAATGAGCGTAACTTTAGTGTTCTTATCTATATCCATACGTACCGCTAGTCATAAACAATACCAACTGATTTAAGTGTTTGATTCAAGGTTTGCTTCAGATAAAATTCTTTTCATAGTACACAGATATCCCGTTAGAAATGTCCGCGTTCTAAGCATTATCGATCAGACATATGAAACACGCCACACTTTAATTTTACCCTTTTCAGTTTATTTCTATTAGATTTTCTATAGAACTCAGAGCTAGTAACGCAAGTTACAACATTTCGTATATGAATATGTCTATATAAACAATGCGATCGAAGATAGGAAAATAATAATGGGTGTATATGCATATTTCAAGAGTTATTCTTTCATCATCACCACACCCAACGCATCAACTATCCACGATTACATTGATTAAATACTCATTAAGTTTAGCGGTGTAATACATTTGGATAGACCAATTTATAAATCAAACACATTCCTGTTTACGAACATATTAATTATTGGCAATGACACAGTATTTTATTTATGCATTTATATTTCAACTTATATTTCAACCAGATTTGCATCCACCAACAAAACTAAAATGGTGGTAAAAAATATCATAAATAATTGTAATAAATTATACTGATGGTAAATGCGTGTGTTTGTGTGTGTGTGTGTGTGTGTGTGTGTGTGTGTGTGTGTGTGTGTGTGTGTGTGTGTGTGTGTATGTGTGTGTGTGTGTGCGTGCGTGTATGAGTGTGTGTGTGACGTGCGTGTGTGCGTGCATGCATGCGTGCGTGTATGAGAGTGTGTTTGTGTACGTGTGCAAGTTAAAAAGCTAATATATTTAACTGAAATATCTAAATGAAACATTACACTTGCGTTTGTTTTTACTTTGTCTAAAATATTACAACAATTCTCTCGTTACTGTGTATTGTTACCCATTTTGTTTCTTGTTTATACAACACAACGTGTACAGTGATCTCAAACCACCTTTCAACATGTGTGTGTATGTATTTTTAAAGGTGCATACCAGTACTGGGCTTATAGGCGAAATATGCGAAAGAGACCCAACCACAAATGTTCCTGTTTCAAAATTTCTAAGTGCAGAAAGATGATATCTAGCAACGATACTGCGGAACGAGTAACTCAGAGCATGGTGAAATGCATGTATCATCAGTACCAATACACAGTATCCCAAATATATCCCCAGTCTTCTTGGCGGTGTTGCCTTATTTCTCAGAAGTCAGGGACGACAGCCTAGTCGTCCGGCAATACCCTCCTTTACTCTCATCTGAGTTCAGTGCAAGTCACGACTTCCTTAAATCACAATCAGACGGGCGGATAGTTCATTGCGACAGTGGGACATCATGCGTGTCCGCAACGATGAAACACTACCATTCCTACAGTTTCAAACACACAGAAGGAGAAATATAGACAGGAATAATGGGGATTTTTTGGTCACCTGCGCGCTGCATCCTCTGTCGTTGGGTGGATAGGAGTTAAAGTCCTAGTCTTCTTCAAAAAGAACGAATGATATGTATGTGTGTATGTATGTTATTCAGTTTTATTTCAAGATTTTTTGCCAATGAAGAAAGAGCTGATTTCTAACCAAGATTGAATTCATTGGAATTTCAACAGCATCAACAGGGTATTTTTGTATGAATGTATGCATGTCTCTTCTATTTTTTAATTATTATAAATCTTCTACTGAGGAAGGAGCTAGTTTCCAACAAAGATACAAGGCTCCATTTTTGGGCTGTAGTTAACTCAGAAAAATTCACATTTGGAACTTCAGAAAAGTCTTACATATTTTTACATATACTTGTATGTGTGTATGTATGTATGTATGTATGTATGTATGTATGTACGCATATTTGTATGTTAGGTTTTATGTATGTACTCTCATGCATACAGTTGCATATATATTTAAATGATAAACTTCTGGAAAGCTTTACAAATTTTTACAGTTCCAGTGATGGATTGGGTCTGTGGTCTTCGAATCAGCTTTCACCATTCTGGTTTTGAGAAGCCTAATTTCTCAAGATTGGTATTTACGCAGTGTGTTACATATCCCGGTGCCCCAATAATTACGTTAATGTAGAATAAGTGACTGGAACTTGCAATCTAGATAGAGTAACTGCCAATTACTCAATAGTTCAGCTTCGGTATTTTTTTTCGCTGATCTTTAGCTTTATGTTAACACCCACTGGACAACTGATTTCCACAACTGTACAGTTTCTCTTCTTTATCCCAAATCATTATGTCAGGTCTATTGTATTTACATTTTACTGAGATCTTCACTAGGACATTCCACCAGTACTCTTTTTTATTATGAGTGGCTATGGCTTCCACCATACTGTGGGTTTTTATTTCTTTGTCCTTGGGGGTTATCCTTCCGATGGATCTCGTTTTACAGTGTCCTAGTTACAACTGTATGTCTCATCGGTAGATAATATCGTGATTACATTTTCGGGCAATATCTTCGATAATATCTTCGGTTTTGTTGCTTTTCCTGCACCTCTGTCCTTTTTGTACATCAGGTATTTGGTTGATATTTTTGTTCCTGGGTTGCGAACGCATACCCTTCAAAGTGAGAGGTAGTAATCCGGTTGTTGGTCATGTTACTATTATCTCGGAGCTTGTATGAATGTATGTATGTATGCAAATGGATGTGCATATATATATATATATATA
>NC_068981.1:128155691-128161028 GCF_001194135.2 Octopus bimaculoides
TACCCAGAATGAACGATAATGTAGAATAAGCGACACAAATAATTTACTTAATTATACCAAAGCTTCTTTACAATAATCTTTGTTTTTTCTTGTGAACCATGAATGTAGAGGTCCTTTGTGTTTTCGTATATCAAAATGCTTCATAAGCCCTCGCATCTCATATATCCTTTGAAATGTATTGTCTAGACTTTACTTGAGAATGCTTCACCATGTTCTTGTCCAGTAAGAACCATGGCTAATTCATTGCATTAATAGCTCACTTATTGCATTTGCAGATGTTCTCCATCAGGATGTTTGTCAGCACCGTTCACCATTTTAAAATTCAATTTGAGATTTATTTCAAGTGCTAATTTGTTTCAAATTCTGGGTCTCCTAGCGTGTGTGTTTATGTGTGTGTTGGGGTGTCTGACCTCATTGACAAATTTTTTCGAAGGAACTGAGTCTTTACCCTTCAGTACTTTCTGTGATTCGAGCCACTGAGCTTTTTGACATTTACCATACCTATATACATGGACTACAAACTGCATTTAACTTTATTCTTTATATTGTATTTCTGATTTTTCAATATTTATATGTGTGAATCGTTAGCACGCCGTAAAATATGCTTAGCGGCATTTAGTCCGTCTTTACGTCCTGACTTCAAATTCCGCCGAGGTCAACTTTGCCTATCATCCCTTCGGGGTCGACAAAATAGGTACCATTTGAGCACTGGGGGTCGATGTAATCGACTTACCTCCCTCCGAAATTGCTGGCTCTGTGCCAAAATTTGAAATCAATATTTATATGTGTATACGCACCAGATGACCAATTAGTAACTCTGATATTTTTAAGTAGAGAATAAAACAACTGGTGGCTAAAAATTTTGATAGTTAAAAATATCATTAAAAAAAATTAAGATATTCCCAAATTTAGAACATTTTTCTTAAGACACTTCTAGATATTAAAGATAGTGATTCTTGTTTTTGTACCTTCCGAGTGCCAGAGCCAAAACTCATTACGGGTAATATAGACTTTTGAATAATGCTATTTTCTTGGTGAGAGTCCTTCCATTGGTCACCATTTATGAGTAGGAACATTGCCAAACAGTTGCAGTTTTGTTTTACTTCGTACAATTTTTCTAAATAGATAAGAGTGCCTACAGTTAAAATCCCATAGGCAAAGAACTTGCGTGTTTTAAAGAGAAAACTGAATTGCATTAAAGGAGTATAGCACAAAAATATTAAAAAAACGAAAGTGAAAATGAGGAAATGGTAGGCCCTCGAGGAAAGAGAGGCCAGACAAACAATTCGGACCTTCAAATACAATAGAGAATATAGACTCAGTAAAAACGTCTGTATTAGATTAATCACTTATAACAACATAAACTGATTTGTTTTGTTTAACAAAGGATTTATTTCACAAAAGAAGAATAAATAGCTCGCCATAGGCTTGTTACTGCTTATATCTTAATACATTTTTATACATTGTACTTTACAGATTTCATCTAAAGCACCCATGAAACTTATTCTCTCTCTCTCTCTCTCTCTCTCTCTCACGCGCGCGCGCACTCTCTTTATTTATTTATCTATCTATCTATCTATCTATGTGTGTCACATAGCTAGCTAGAGGCGATGGCTTCTTGGAGCTAATTCACGGCAGCTTTCGTCCTAATTTTGGGACTGCCATGTTGGCTTGGCGATAACTATTAATTTCCAGTACCGCTGCCGTAGTCTCCTTTAGAGAGACTTAGAAATATTAATAACTCTCTCTCTCTCTCTATATATATATATATACATATGCATATACATATATACATACGTACGAACACATATACATGTGTGCGTATTTATGGTTGTATGTGTGTAGAGATGCATGGCCGAGTTGTTGTATAATTTTATTTTTATTTATTATTATTATTATTATTATTATTATTATTATTATTATTATTATTATTATTATTATTATTATTATTATTACGCGTGCTTGTGTGTGTGTGTGTGTGTGGCGGGGTGGGGGGGAGATGATCTGAGTGCTTCGTTATTTGCTTAGAACCTGAAACCCTTAGGGAGTGGAAAATAAGTGTTGCGATGTGCATTGCTTCTACAAGAGCGTTGATTGTATAGAAGAAACAATATCATTTAGAGAAAGAAAATATGCTGCACGTTCAATTCACTTCGAAATTACTGTTTCACCATATATAATAGAATGCTCGACTGGAGAAGCCACATTCGATAGCATAGTTTATCAATGAGTGAATGACTATGAGGTCGCTGGCGCACAAGAAAGAGCCGGTAAATTTCTCTCAAATCATACACTTCGATCAGAAAAGAAAATGGTATATTAAATAATGTAATTTGGGTTCACTCTATATTATAAAATGGCTGTCATGCAAGAAAGAGTATTGATTATAAATAAATTTGATCAGAATCGAGGTGCGGCAGTGAATTTAAAAGCTTGCTTCATAACCATACGGTCTTGAGTTTAGCTTCACTACGAGGCACTTTAGGCCAATGTCTTCTACAATAGCTCTGAGTCAGCCAAACTTTTATGTTAGATTTGGTAAACGAAATGAAAGCAGACTGCCGTGTATGTATGTATACATATGTATGTATGTATGTATGTATGTATGTATGTATGTATGTAGTGGAGGTGCAATAGCCCAGTGGTCAGGACAGCGGACTTGCGGTCATAGGATCGCGGTTTCGATTCCCAGACCGGGCGTTGTGATTGTTTATTGAGCGAAAACACCTAAAGCTCCACGAGGCTCTGGCAGAGGATGGTGGCGAACCCTGCTGTACTCTTTCACTACAACTTTCTCTCACTCTTACTTCCTGTTTCTGTTGTGCCTGTAATTCAAAGGGTCAGCCTTGTTACACTGTGTCACGCTGAATATCCCCGAGAACTACGTTAAGGGTATACGTGTCTGTGGAGTTCTCAGCCACTTGAACGTTAATTTCACGAACAGGCTGCTCCGTTGATCGGATCAAGTGGAACCCTCGACGTTGTAAGCGACGGAGTGCCAACATGTATGTATGTATGTATGTATGTTTGTGTGTGTATGTGTCTGTGTATGCGCATATGTGTGTATGTGCATGCGTACGTGCTTGTGTGTATGTGTATCTGTGTATGTAAGTATAATATCCTTTTTCTAAAGTTATGTGGAAACAAAGTCAATGGGCCACATATGTGCAGGTATTCTCATTGTTTTAACATAAGTTATACTAAGATCACATTTCTATTAAATATCTACATATCGGCTTCCTTCGCTTCACTTTCATTTTGTATATGACAATATTTGATTTTATAACAGCATGTTATATATAAACAAAGGATACACTTCATTCGTCCGTTTTGCATCAAAAGGTTAACAAAATTTTCTATGAGATAGGCTCAATTTTTCACTACACATAAACGTAGATAGAATAATTGCATTTACGATGATATTATGTTTAGTAACGAATACTAACAGTATTAAAAATGCACAAAAACTGCTTGTATATATATATATATGTAGGTATATAAATGTGTATTTGTGTGTGCGTGTGCGTGCGTGCATGTGTGTATATTTTAAAATCTATTGGCAGTATTCAGTAATTTTTCATTGCTTAATAAATTTTATAACTTCACGTTCTTTTAACAGAATTACATTTCGTCCTAGAGCCCTATTTAAAGTTTTCCATTGTTGACGTTCGACCTTCTTTCATATTGTATGCCTTGTCAGCGTTTTTCTCACATGCATGCCATATGTATACTTATGATTATACACTATAGAAATATATAACACAATGACACCAATTCGATGTGAAAATGGTCTCTTAAAGAGAGCGTATTCGCACTAGCATATATTTACATAATTTGATTACGTAAAGTTTCGTGGACACAAAACGCGCCCACGTCATCAGATCTCCGGAGTTAGGCTGCTATTAAATGCATACAACTCTAAATAAATGCGTTTAGTGCTACATTATTTCCTTTGTTCGCCCACTCTTATACAGATATACACACATACGCACGCATACACTCACATACACACGCGCATTCACACACACGTACACCCTTATCTCTGTATGTATGTATATATATATATATATATATATATATATATATATATATATATATAGTGAAAGAGATTATATATATATAAGTATACATATATATTTAAATATATATGTATCCATATATGTGTATACGCATATATATATATTTAGGTGTATTCGTATATATATGTGTGTATACGTATATATATATATATATACACATATATACACACACACGCATGCATACACACACACGTATATACACACGCATTTTATATACGTCCATACCTGTTTGTAGTGAGAAAATGTTAATTGTGTTTGAATTTCTTATTACTTCGTCTACAAGAAATTAACACAATTTCCTGATATTGACTGACCATATTCCTCCAGAGATCTCATTTGAAAATTATTGCCATAATTCAATTAAAATAAATTCCATTGAATTAGTAAATTAGACCGTTTACAGTAAATGCTTGTGCATATTTATATATATGTGTGTGTGTGTGGGGGAGGTGTGGGGTGTGGGGAGGTGTGTGTGTATAAATGTAGCAAATATAGTCTGCAATATATTTATTAACTTCACAAAAATAAATATTTTTCCTATTAAAAGATTTTGGTTTTGTAATAATCTTTTTGGCAGAATGTTTTCTTTTATATAGAAAAACACATTCTTTTTTCACATTAACAACCACATTGCTTTCAATATCTGCAAAACACACTGTTTGAGAACATTTAAATAAGCATCACTCTATTACC
The DNA here is from genome assembly GCF_001194135.2 of Octopus bimaculoides. Lineage (NCBI taxonomy): Eukaryota > Metazoa > Mollusca > Cephalopoda > Octopoda > Octopodidae > Octopus > Octopus bimaculoides. Next base: position 128,160,464 of record NC_068981.1, read on the forward strand.
AGTTCCAGCCAGTTGCTAGAATAATTCAACTTTCATGTATTTTTGAGATGCAACAAATATGTTGAAGTAAATCACGTTCAGTTATTCTTAATTACAACTGTTTTAATGGAGATATTTCAGAATTCCATTTTGGAATTTGAATTCAAAACTTGTTTGAATTAAAGTTATGTTCACTTTAGAACTAATCTAAGGTTAATGCAAAATTGACCTGAGATTAATTTGGACCAGAATAGTATATGAAATCTTCTCGGAAGGAACTAAATTACTCTAGTAAGAATAATTTCCTAATATAAATTGATATATGCTACCAATGACTAAGGCTTCTAACTCAGATTGTAGGGAAACCACTGAAGCCTTCCTCTTAGTGGGGTACATCTATAGTAAATTTAGATTAGTACACACCAGACTAGTATACATCAAAACTACTAGAGAATGTCTGCATCTCACACCCGTTAATTTCACAGTGCGTCTGTGTGTGTATCTATCTATCTATCTATCTATCTATCTATCTATCTATCTATCTATCTATCTATCTATCTATCTATCTATCTATCTATCTATCTAT
>NC_068981.1:128161135-128162776 GCF_001194135.2 Octopus bimaculoides
ATATATATATATATATATACAAGGTTTCGGGCAAAATTTAACAGTTTGTATAACAGGAAAAGAAATAAATAATATCCTATACATAAATATAAGTATTTTAAAAAAACCAAAACTTACCAACTAGATTATGGCTGGGAGATAACAGTATACTACCAGCAACCGTTCCACTATGGCCAAAAGATGCCTCTGGAATTTGGCGCTAGCGTTCCTAACAGTGTCCTTGAAAAGGTTTTCGAACATCTCTTTCATCTTGGCCCCTGGTCGACCTTGGTGTTGCAGGCAAAACAGTGTTTTTTTCTCTTTTCTCAAATGAACCCCACACAAAATTCCATACGATTACAATCGGAGTGATTAGGTCAGAAATTGGGGTTTGCGAGTAGTACACATTCTCTTACAACTACTCTTGACTCTCTCCGGAGGCACGGCATGGAACCAAATCCTGCTGTCACACATATGGCCTTTCAGCAACAACCCTCTCCAGCCAGAAGTTTCACATAACCGTCTGAATAGGGGCTCAGAAGCTTTTCAAAGATTTGGGGCGACATGACGTCATCCTCACTGGAGACACATCCAAAGGCCATTACAGTTTTTATGATATCCGTGTCACATCTTACAGTCTTTATAATGCTCACAGAACATTGGAGCAGTAGTCATGATGTCGGCATTTTGATACCTGGCGCAAAACATCATGATATAGGTAACTTTATTCCAATATTTAGATGACTTCCAGTCTTCTGCGTCAGTTAATTTTCTTTCAACTACAGCATGAATGTTTATGCTCTCCAAGAACGTTGACTGTTCACCAATTCATGAAGCTATTTTTGAAAAAGGGAGACAGAGAATATCGTCATATTTAGTCCGAACACCCTGTATATATATATAATATATTAAAAGTCAGTTTCAATCTTGCTTGCTTGTTTGCAATGTTAGTCAGCGAAACTGGCACAAAATGGGAAACTACCATGAATTAAGTTTACCCTACAATGTTAATGCGAATCGAATGAAACAAGTCTTGCGTAAATCGGTTAAGTAGTTTTCAAGATATTAGAGATTTTCACGGTATAGATACCCAAAACGGTGCATGACGGGAAAATATTTCGAAAACTCTTACCTTTCATTTAGACTGAGTTTTTTCGAGTGTATTCAACATATTTGGCTCCAATTTCTAGAGTGCCCTGCTACCACGTAACAGGTATTTGCGATAAAGGACCCGAAATATTTGTTACATGGTAGCAGGGCGTGCAAGAAATAGCAGCCAAGTCTTTCCTTTTCTGGGGAAAGGAGCCGTTTACACGTGATTTGGCAGTCATATTCGATGAAGGCATGCGAAATAAGCTGGAAAAAAACCTACGAAACAAAACTTCATTGCTAGGAAACTCAGAGTTTCCCGGTGACCCAACGGATCACGGGTGGTCTAGTATATATGTATATATAATTGTTTTCTTAAAGCTGCAAAAACATTGTTGGACAGTTGTGACTACAATTGTCCAACGAAGAGGAACGTGAAACTTTAAGTCACAATTTTTCGTGATGTTTTTGAAACCTATTACTCTACTTTCGGTATTTGAGTACTATTTTTTCCTCCTTGTTTTTATTTTATTTAAGTGCTTGCTCGTGTATATATATATATAAATATATATA
>NC_068981.1:128162952-128164447 GCF_001194135.2 Octopus bimaculoides
TATATATATATATATATATATATATATATATATATGTATGTATGTATGTATGTATGTATGTATAGATTAATATCAACACACACACACACACTATATATATATATATATATATATATACATATAATCAATTAAGGAAACAGAAGATGGATTTGGTATTAGTCTTTATTACGTATTATGTACTCCGATCACTTCGACCTATCCTGCGAATGTCCCTTATAGATGGGATGCTGTGCATCGTATTGTGTTGCATCAAAACTTTGCATAAATGATACACTAACATTCAGTCCAATAATAGACTGATTGGCTTTCAATAAAAATCTATTATGTGCACCCTCGTAGGGTTGAGCGAATTATATGATAAAATGAGAAGGATGCAAAAAGTTTTAGTTTGAGGGAAACGTAGTAGCAGAGTGAGTGTGAATGATATCAGGAAAGGGAAGTTCAGCGTTCTGTAAGCGACAAACATGGAGTGTCAATGGGATGAAAAAATTTAATACAGCTGTGATATACGCGTGATGCTGAATACAAACTGTCGTAAATACATAGATACATGCATGCATACATACACATACACACACATACACTCACACAGACACACACACACACACACAAACACACAAACACACAAAATCACAACTGCCTTTCAAAACTCCGACGAAGGGAGAGAAAGGTGGGTGTGAGGAATACGTAACGTAGCTTTAAGGAGAGAGGGGATAGGTGGCTTTTCTACACACATGCATACATATATACATATACATACATATATCTACTTTACACCATTTTCAACTAATGATTACCTGTGTGTACATTTGTAAATGTGTGTGTGTGCGTTTGTGTGTTTGCGTTTGTGTGTGCATGTGTGTGCGTGTGCCTTGGTGTGTGTGTGTGTGTGTGTGTGTGTGCGTGTGTGTGTATGTGTGTGTATGTGTGTGTGTGTGTATGTGTGCGTGTGTGTGTGTGTCACGTCCTATAACTGTCTGTCTACTTTTGTAGGGTGTTCTGTGTTGCTGTCATATATTGTGACATTTAAAAATTACGTCAAAGTTTTCAAATTTGGTATATTGAAATAATTTTACACGTTAACTCCGATTTTGATATTCATTTGTTCCAGAAAAATTGCAGAAAAATGTTACTGATGTTTAAAGGTTAATCAATTTTATCTTATCAGAAAACAGGATTTAGAAGCTGGCATTTTCTGCATGATAGCTGTCTATCACAAAATTGAAACAAAATCATTAGGAGAAGGAATTTTTATTAAACAAACGAAAGCAAGGCATTACGGCGATTGAAGTTTTAATAAGTTTTAATAAATAAAGTCATGTGAAACGCTCGAACAGACACGTAGATAATTTTAAAAGGAAAAAAAAATCTCCAACAAAGTTTTTTTCGAAAGATTGCACAAATCCGTCCTGATCAAGAGGCCTATCTGTCGGCATGCTCTTAAATGGAATAAGCAAAACTTTATATGACATTTTATAGTAAATATTGACCAGCA
>NC_068981.1:128164836-128165306 GCF_001194135.2 Octopus bimaculoides
CGACAAACGTAAATAAACAAACGAAGTTTGCTTTTAGAAGCGTTGAGATGTCTTTTAGAAAGTTAAAGAAGTGATTTTTAAAATTCTCAATCGCAGAATAGCTTTGCAGCTAGCCACCTACACTTTTCTCTGCAAAATAGGGGTAGCTTATCCTGTTCAGGCTATATTATTAGCATTATTCTGCGATTGAGAATTTAAAAAATCACTTCTTTAACTATATATATATATATAACCTTTATAGATCTTCAACTTTTGGGTTCCAGCCTGTTCGACATAGAATTAAACATTGGTGTACCTTCTACTCAAGGCCGTTGGTTCTTCAGCTCATCAGCTTTTGGTATCTTATGATCTTAATCCTGCTGCACATACGCACTTTTCACTTCGTAAACGCAGTTCAGGGCCACGTATGTATGTATGTAAGTATGTATGTATGTATTTATGTATGTTATCAATCAGTTTCATTTCTGTAT
>NC_068981.1:128165316-128165700 GCF_001194135.2 Octopus bimaculoides
GTATGTATGTATGTATGTATGTATGTATGTATGTATGTATGTGTGAATAATTTGTTTAATTTAAATAGCGATGGTTGCCATGGCATCTAAGTGGGTAGAATTTATTCCCTGAAAAGAATTTATTCCCTGAAGGATCGCCAACCAACCATGAAATAAGATAAATTCCTCATAATTACTCATTTCCTCATAATTTCTTATTGTTAAAAGAATAAGAAGACTAGTTACTGTTGTTTGTGCTCTACGTTGTAGGCATTATACATCATAGGCTAACTACATAATTGTTCTTTACATTCTCTAATACCTAGCTTCTAGATAAAATATTATGCATACACACATACATACACATACATACATACATACATACATATATATATATATATATAT
>NC_068981.1:128172478-128178340 GCF_001194135.2 Octopus bimaculoides
CCTGGAAATAGAGATAACTCGAATGTGGAGTCTAAAAACAGAAACAATTCCTATCATAGTAGGTGCCTTAGGTATAATTAAAAAATACTCAGACAAATACATAACAAAAATAGCAGGACTTACAAATATATGTAACATACAGAAAATTGCACTACTGGGTACTGCACACATTCTACGCAAAACACTTTCAATACAGTAAACATAAAAGCACCACAGCAAACCACAGCACATACCCAAGGCGCACAGAGCTGCGCTCGGTAGTGAAGTGAAAGCACGTTATAAAAATAAAACTACTGAACAATAATAATAATAATAATAATAATAATAACTCAACAACAACAACAACAACAACAACAATGATAATAATGATGATGATGATGATGATGATGATGATGATGATGATGATGATGATTTCTTTTATTTGCCACCAGGGCGGAATAGATTTGCCAGTTCGTCTTCGTCGACGCCTAGGGTCTTCTCGAGGACGTCGTCGTACTTCCCCGCTACTAAACCTCTGTAAATATCTAAAGTGGAACATCCACCGATCCTGTTGCACGACTTGTAGAGGATATGAGCGACTCGCGATTATCTAAGTGCTAGGCGCCCAGTCTCGGCCTCTCCTTTACCCAAGACTGCAACTCCGTCAAAGAAACGAGCTGCGGAAAAGCGTCTCACAAACAGCGACCACACACGTTCTCCTAGAAATCGCTGCAGGTGGTGCAACCTGAGTGCCTGTCTGCACATTAAAATTCATAGCCTTCCCAAGCCGCCACACAAAGGAAGTTGACAGCAGACTGACCGCCTAACCATTGGAACGCGTCCTTCCCGCAAGAAAATAAACAGGACATGTTCCAATCTAATCAAGCTATAACTGGGGCAAGGCACAACGGTCAGAAGATTAAAAAAATGACAGAGGCGATGTAGGAATTCACCACCTCTGCCCGATCTTTCTGCCCATTCGTCACCTCTTCCCAATTCTTATCCACCTGGAAGTCGGGACCAAACCAGATCCCGAGCAGTTTCACTGGTCGGCCAGTCCAGCGTCCGACGGCATCGATATGCCTTTCCGGATGCCCAGTTGCAATCCCACCATGTCGGCATTGATTTTTAGCCCCTGCAACCGACTCATATTCGGTGACATCGTCCGTGTATGCAGTTCTCTATCGACGTCGACTCATCACCCTCCCCAAACAGCCGCGCAAAGTGCTGCAGGAAAGCCGCACACATCTGCTAAGAACCGAGTAGCACGCTTCTGTCCTGCTCTGTCAAGGACTTGATCGTGGTTTTGTTTCAACGTCGCATCAGACGGCTTTAGTTCCTTCGCACACGAGCCTTAGCTCTGACAACGCACTCTTCGTGTTTCACCTCAAAGAAATGGTCAAGGGCCATTCATGCCACTGACACGGAGGTTGTGGTCAATAAAGAGAGTAAACGTGATACCAATAGTAATTGGTGCACTTCGAAGTATCAGCACTGAACTACCAATATGGCTGAAAAACATCGGTGCAAGTGTGAAGGTAGAACACCACAAAAATCAGCATTGCTTGAGACTGCAAGAATTCTTCGCAGGGTTTTGAAGCATGACCAGTAAATAAGTGTCACCTTAGTCTGCTGGCTGTGGAGAGCTGACACTTTCCATCATACCTAACAAAATAAGCTGTGAGTTTTCATGTAATAGTAATAATGATGATAATAATAATAATAATAATAATAATAATAATAATAATAAATTCTCTAAAAGAAATGGAAAAACTTTCAAAATACAAAGACCTGGAAATAGAGATAACTCGAATGTGGAATCTAAAAACAGAAACAATTCCTATCATAGTAGGTGCCTTAGGTATAATAAAAAAAATTCAGACAAATACATAACAAAAATAGCAGGACTTACAAATATATATAACATACAGAAAATTGCACTACTGGGTACTGCACACATCCTACGCAAAACACTTTCAATACAGTAAACATAAGAGCACCACAGCAAACCACAGCACATACCCAAGGCGCACAGAGCTGCGCTCGGTAGTGAAGTGAAAGCACGTTATAAAAATAAAACTACTGAATAATAATAATAATAATAATAATAATAATAATAATAATGATGATGATGATGATTTCTTAACCACAAAAGGTTAACATTAAGAAAGGCATTATGAACTGTACAGGACAAAGCAAAGAATGTGTCTGTGTATGTGTGTGAGTGTATGTTGTTGTGAGGGTTTTGTGCATAAACAACGATGTGTAATCCTCAATAGAAAGGAGACATTCGCGGGCTGCTCATGGTAAAACCTCATAAAAACCATGGGTGCCCCGACTTTTGGAGCAGGTGCCTTTGTCTCCTTTGCGTTTCTCCAATTACAAGCGTATACTCGGAACAGGCCCATTCACTCGCACCATAGTCACCACTTTCATCTATCTTTCAGTAAACCGGCTAGAAGGCAACACTTCCCTGTGTACCCTTATTTTTCTCTTTAAGTGAAACTTGAAGTTGATCAAAGATTGACCCAAGAGAAAAGTGTTTTATTATGAGTTCAAATCCATGACGTTCTGAGTTTCAATTCTTCCGTTGTCGACATTAACTTTCATCCTTCCGGGGTCGATAAAATAAGTCCCAGTCGAATATTGGGGTCGATGTAATCCCCCCAATATCGGGGTCGATGTAATTCCCCCCAAAAATGCTACCCATGTGACAAAATTAGAAACCATTATTATTATTACAGAAACAAAGCTCAGATTTGGTTTTATCCCTGGTAGGATTTTTGTGGATAGGTATCTACACGTTTTCGGCGGTCTTTCAAGTGCTTAGAACCCTTCTGATAATCCTTTCTATCCCTAAGAGACAAACTTTCTGTGGGTGCTCTACCAGGCATTCTATTTCAATCTCCTTCAGTCATTTGGCTATTACTTGGGTTACTGTTCCCAACGCACCAATCATTATAGGCACGACCTTTACTCTTTATTATTATCATCATCATTATTATTATTATTATTATTATTATTATTATTATTATTATTATCATTATTATTACTATTATTATTATTATTGAGTGAGAGGACAATGCATGCCATCAAAGTGACACTGGGGTAAAATATACAAAGCCCAATATACCCATCATGACTACCCGTCTGATAAGGGTACACCAGGCACATGCATCACAACCATATGTGCACGACATGGTGATCTCATATCAAGATAAACAGCGCATGACCTCGCAGGTGGGGCCCAGTTAGAATTTTTTTCAGGTCGAGTAGCCCATCCCGCTCAAAAGGTCCCTGAATAAGGTTTGTTTAAGGATGTTGAGCAAAACACCCATGTTTCTAAAGGTGAATTATTCAAACTCCAAAGAACTCCTCTCAATACATGGCTATGATGCTCCCCCACTACTTCCGCTCGTGATCAGAGATGCACATATCATCAGCCACTAAGGGACAAGCTCAACTGGTTAAGGTCAAACAACTGACAAGCAAATCTGTGGTATTAAGCAGAATATTTGCTGTAGACCATCTTTTATACCAAGACAAAACAACGTACATGATAACACTTCCAATCAATTAAGATCAGAAGCCATGAGAGCCACTGCCTGGTACTGCATCTGGGCATTTATTATTATTATTATTATTATTATTATTATTATTATTATTATTATTATTATTATTATTATTATATTTGTTATTATTATTATCCTTATTATTATATTTATCATTTTCAATATTTACAGAAGTACTCAATATTGTAATGTATTTGAAGAGTTACTTTTACGCTACACATACGCTCGCGTATACACACGCATACACACAGTCGCGCCCACACGCACGCGTAGATGTACACACAATTAACAAACGTTTTGTTTGAACAATTAGCGCTTCGTCCATCCATAAATATAATCACTTCGAAGTTGAACGAAATCAGCAAGTTCTGAACAAGATGTACCTACAGCCATATGAACAACAAAACACAACACCAGGGACATCAATGAAAACAATTGAAACGATTTTCATTTCCCTGAAGCGTGATTTTTTTTATACGCACGAATTCTTTCGTACGAATTCGAATACATATCAGTTGCATATACGTACTGGTATGTATATTATTTAAACATATCTACCTGTACATGCTCTCGCAAACAGAATATAAACATAAGCGTCAAAAACTTGCAATAAGAACAGCATAACAAAACACAAGGCAGCACTATTGGCGCTGATTGAAGTGCCTACACTGTCTTCTTCTTCTTCTTCTTCTTCTTCTTCTTCTTCTTCTTCTTCTTCTTCTTCTTCTTCTTCTTCTTCTTCTTCTTCTTCTTCTTCTTCTTCTTCAAAACACAAATATGTGTGAGTAGTTTTTGTCTATACTAGATATAATAATCATCATCTCTCCATCGTTACCATCGTCATCGTCATCACGATCACAATTATCATCATCATCATCATCATCATCGTCATTATCATCTTACCTCAGTTGGTCAGTGCAGTCTGTGGAAGTTCTACGTTAGCAATATAGAGGAATCTAGAGGTGGATAAGAACGATGACGTACTCGAGGAAACGCTAGGCGTCGACGAGGATGAACTAGCTCGACTGTTTCGGAGGACGTTCAGGCCCGCTACTACCATGAATAAATTCCAGAAATTCTTGGCTTGGCAGGGCTACCGAGGAGCACCTTCGGTTCGAGATAAACTACAGACTCGGAAGCGCTATCAGGCGGAACTGTCCGAGATGTTTGCAGAGCGACGAAACCGTTCTTCACGCACTCGTGCAGCAGCCGAGTATTGCTGTCTTGTGGTGTTATGTCGAACAGTTGTTATAGCAAGTGGGACGAATCCGACTATCGACCGAATTCAACAAGAGGATCGCCCACCTTTAACAAGGCAGGATAAGCAGTATTCCTCTGTCTAGTGGCTGTGGAGAAAGAGGTTGTGTGATGGGTGAGGAAAGACACTTTCCGTTCAGTCAAGCTCTCATCAACTTTTTTAAGTTCCACTTGTAAAGGCTTCCATCTGACGTGCATAGTTAAGCCGCTGTGCATAGTCCCATAGTTTCAATTGTTGGCCAATAACCAATTTGTACGGGTGGAAATGCAGTCTTCATGCCAAATACGCCATACCGATCGATTACTGATGCATAGTTCAGTGGAATGCTTCCGAGCAAAATGATTTAGACTCTGTATCAAAGCTTATCTGACGCGTTCCACATTGTCCGGCGTCCGTACCGTTCGTGGTGCCCCCAGCGGTCTTCTATTCATTAGTGTACCTCGTGTAGGAAGTGCATTCACACAACGTAAGATTGTGTTACGGGTGGGAACAGCCTGATTTCGGTGAATGTTGAAGTGGCGCCGAAACTCACGCTGAACTGCTGACAGACTCGTTATTCTTCACGTAACTCTCGTAGGCAAACACGCGATGCTCTATCGTCCACAGCACCATGGTTTCACCTGAAACGAAAAACAAATGCTAAGACACACAGACGGAATGGTTCCTGTCGGACATATGTCCCTCCCACTGGGGCTGAGTAAATAGCGAAACTCTATCATCACGAATGTATATATATATTATGTATATTTATGTATATATATATATATTATATATCTATCTATATATATCTATTATATCTATCTATCTATCTATCTATCTATCTATCTATCTATCTATCTATCTATCTATTTCACTCTCTCTCTCTCTCTCTCTCTCTCTATATATATATATATATATATATATATACACACACACATTCACGAACATACACACACACAGACAACACACACGCAGACAACACACACACTCATATATATGTATGTGTGTATGCATACGTAGATACACAAACATACGTGTGCATATATGTATATATGTATATATATATATATATAT
>NC_068981.1:128178364-128182158 GCF_001194135.2 Octopus bimaculoides
ATATGTATATACATACATATATATATTTATATATGCACGCATGCGCACACATACCAGCACACATGTATTTGTATATCTCTATCTGTTACCTTTTACTTGTTTCAGTCATTAGACAGCGGCCATGCTGGGGCACTGCCTTGAAGAATTTTAATCGAACGAATCAACGCAGTATCTATTCTGTTTTAAGCCTGGTTCTTATTCTCTCGTTTCTTTCGGCGAAACTCTAATTTATGGAATATGTATGTATGTATGTATGTATGTATGAAGGCGTGTGGCTTACTGAATCGTAATTTTCTGAGTTCGAAAACAGCGGTGCGTTGTGTTTGGGCAAGACACTTTATTTCACGTTGTTCCTGTCCATTCAGCTGGCAAAAATAAGTAGTACCTGGAATTCAAAAGGCCGGCCTCGTCACACTGTGTGTCACGTTGAATATCCCTGAGAACTACGTTAAGGGTACGCGTTTCTGTGGAATGCTCAGTCACTTGCACGTTAATTTCACGTGCAGCCTGTTCCGTTGATCGGATCAACTGGAAGCGTCGTCGTCGTAACCGACAAAGTAACTGTAATGTATGTATGTATGCTTAAACAAGATTCACTCTATGGCTGGATGAGGCCCGCGAGCTATGAGAGTCGTTAGAATGCCATCCTAATCATCGGAGATTTAACTGTTTGTACGACATGACTTGAAGTGCCTGAACAAGTTGCATAACTTCGTTAATTGGTAACATTTTATCAATATGAACAACGAAGTCACTCTATAATTGCCATTCTATCTGTCGGTTTGAAATACTGAACACATCAGATAACGAAAATTATAATTAATAAAATTGCTAATATTCTCGGTAATTTTTATATTATAATTAATATTAACGCTAGAAGCTAAGAAACCTAACAAAGCCAATGCTGAATGTTTCCTGTGTTGCTGGCGTTACTTTATCAATGTCGTATTGGGAAATATCATTGAAATATTCCTTGGAAAATTATATAAACATCCTTTATGCCTTCCAGGTTTTTGAGATGTTGTTAAAATGAGTGTATGCGGTGAACCTCCAGCGACTTTACTGTTGATTGTTCTATCTTCTGATAAGGTTGTACTTTACTTTCTCCAAAGGTGGTTTAAGTCAGTTATTCTTAGCGCTAACAGGTACAAACGCAATGAAACATTTATGTTCTCAACTGCGTTATCTGGAGTGTCAGGTATCTACTTGTAATGGAGAAACTGTCGAGAACTGAAAAAAAAAAAAAGAATATGTCTTGAGAATAAAACTGAATACATTTCACGGTATGATAAGCAGAAAGCATAGAATGGTTTTAATGACTTCCGTTTCTAAGTATTAAAAAACGAATGTGATGATGTTTGTAGTGAAGATAATAACAACATCAACGCCAACAACAACAGCAGCAGTGGCGATAATGGGAACAACCATGGCAACGACAGCAGCAGCAGCGACGACGGCAGCAGCAGCAGCAGCTGAAGTATTTGTATTAGTATTAGCGGCAGTAGTAGTAACGACAACATTAGTAGTAGTAGTAGTAGTAGTAGTAGTAGTAGTTTATTCGCTACAGAATCCCGAACAAAATAAAATTTTGTCACCCCAAAATGTTACGTACGAAAGTGTCGGAGATGTGAACACATAAAAACGAAGGAGCGTCAAAGACACGATACAATGTATAAACAGCAGTCAAATATTTTGTTAAGCAAGCGATGTTTATTTGCTTAACTGAAAGACAAGAGAAGCCATCATCAAAATAAGACCAGAGTACCTCACGGCTCATACCATCTGATCAGCTCACGCAAATTAGGTTCTCCGAATTTGTCCGTGAACACCTTCGGCCTTAATCAAAAAACAGAAATTGCTGCATCTTTCGAGCAGCTCAACTGACGTCTCTGAGAGATAATTGGTCTGCTCTTTATTAATAGTCTATTATTTTGAGATTGTTGTATTCTCCTCCTTAATTAGCGTAGTATTTGCCGCATTCTCTTCAGATCCTTCAGAAACTCCAACAGATGTTCCTCGTTATTAGTTCGATCGTGAATCTCTGGATGACAGTGCTTATTATGAAGAGACTTCTATTATTCTAAATACCTTCAACTCGGGCTCATTTATTTTTCTCTTATTGCCCCTGCTTTCGCTTCTTATTCTCCCCAAAGTTTTCTCAATCTTCTTCAGGTTCCCTTTTCTGCAAAACACAGCAAAGCGATATTAATGAAATTGCTGCTCTGAGCTTTTGTCAGCCCTTGGTACTGATGGCGCTGAGGATGGGACAGTTCCATTTGTCTTTGCTTATTCTCTGGTTATTCAAAGAGCTGCGACCAATGGGACTGCAGAAGACAGCCGTAGTATCAGTAACTGCAGGAGGCATGATCTTCACATCAGGATCTTGTATTTGCCACCATCTCCGCAGTCCGTTACATATTTATTTATTTATTTGCCATTTCAATTCTTTTGGTCAGAAGGCTCTAGTATACTGAGCCTTCTGCCCTGTATTGCGAGCCTAATTTGCCTCCTCTCCGTTCTTACAATGGACACCCTTGTGGTCTTTAGAATCAGAAGGCTCGTTCAGATTCCACCCAACTACGGTAAAAATGATTGAAAAGAGATACATATGACGATGTTGAAGATCGTTGTGTGTGAATGTGAAACGGTTACAGAAAGACACTAATCGGAATTGTTGAAACTAAACTTCGTATCTTTTAAAAAGTCACTAACGTTTATGAAACACACCGGTCTAAAACTTGCTTTAATAACAAAATCATTATCAATACCTTTAACACTTTTACTGTAACAACATTATCATATGATTTTGCTATGCCTGGTCGATGCAGACTACAACATTAAGAATTTCTTCAATAAACGTGACACTCTACATTGCAAATCGGATAAAGACCGTACAGAAAATAACAGGAGACTATGAAATATCAATTTAAGAAGGCAGATATTTATGCCTTTCCAATTAACTATTATTATCGACTATAGTATTTGAGAGGCAATAAATCAATTCACACTATAGTAATAAAATTCTTCCAAAGAAATGGATTAAATTTTAACAGCAAGAATCTAAATCCAAATAGCAGGAAAAATAGACATACTTTTGGCACATATGACAATAATGAACAACCGTAAAGACATGCAATGAAATAGCAAAAACATCCGTCAACTAACATCCTGTATATCACCTAACTAAACTATTGATTAATACCTGGATGAATATATCCAATCTAATAGGTGGGCAGAATCCACAACATTCTGCATTCATGAATAGTTATTAAGAATAATTATTAGACTTCTGAAGAAGAAGAAGAATAGCTATAATCCATATAAGGAACAAATATCTTCTAAGTGATCTTTTGTATGAAAAATTGTGCAATATAGAATCAGTACATTCATCATTAGCTCTAGCGAAAATTTAGCTTTTCTATATGCCCTAGCAACCCGGTTTCAACTTCTTTGAAATAGATTTTGTGATACATATGTATCTACTAACCTTAGAAAATGACAATGCAAACATACTGCAGAAAATTAGTATATTTAAAAAAAATGCACCAGGTAGCATAATATAAGCCCTCAGTACACATTTTTATACACCCTCAAACACATACACCTCAGTACAAAAATAGTCCGTTCTAAACTCATTCTCAATCTCTTAATGTTTCCCTTTCCAAATGTTATTTGTTTATTAATTTTCGAAATCTCTCCTCAGTGTCGAAGGTGACGGCTCTGTGTGTGTGTGTATATATTTACTTATCTATTTATATATATATATATATATTTACTTGTATATATATATATAT
>NC_068981.1:128182447-128192194 GCF_001194135.2 Octopus bimaculoides
ATATATATATATATATATATATGTGTGTGTGTGTGTGTGTGTGTGTGTGTGTGTGTGTAAATATATGTATGTATATATGTATGTATGTATGTATGTATGTGTTGTTTTGGTATTTTTCCTGGTACTTCTAGGAGTAGATGTTTTGATCTTGAGTTGTAAGAACGCTTTCATGCTTCTACTTTAAGCCATTAGCTGCACAGTCTCTGATAAATAATATTCTTGTCTGCATCAACATTAGTGCTGCGTATAATTTACCTGTTTTCAAACGTGTTAGCTCTTCTTATTTAGCTTGTGCTATAATAAAATACTGTGTTTGAGCTCCTTAACCCTGCATATCAACGCACTTTTTTCATACAGTACAAATCCATTTGTTTCTGATGGCCTCTCACAATTCACATCACTTAACTGCTTATCATGTGCACATAATTACTCTGCTTTTTGTATGAAATTACAAGTTAAGAAAGATATTCACCATCCTGATAGGATTGTCGAGAAAATATATTCGACTTGTGTTTGAATTCGAGTAATACCAAAGAAGAGAAGTTTACAAGCTGTTGGTGTCCTTTCGACATATGTCTCGTAAGAGCCAGTTTATAAAAGTTATTTCAAACAAAATATACCGTCAAGTTATTAATAGCTTCATCTTCATCGACAGATTTGACGGAGCATTGAATGTAGTTCTTAAAGGTATTTAGTTTAAATCCCTTTAGAATCAGTTTTGATGTTAACCCCTCCAGCTATACTCGTGTTGGTTCGGTCGATTTCACTCCTACAAACATTGATCTTTCTGCTTAACATAAAGAAGTCATTATCACAAACATTATAACTTCAATCATTGTTATGTTCTTTTTATTCTTTTCTTTTTTTCCTTGTAATCAACATCATATTGCAGAATGCTGTTGCTTAATATATTCAACAAATAATCCATATAAAAACATCTGTTGACCTCTTACAACTCATCAAATTTGTCTTCTCTCTATATCTCCGCTTTACGAAAACAAATTTGTGTTCATCCATAGACATTGAGAGACAGACATGTGTGTACGTGTGAGTGTATCCTTGTTTGTGTGTGTATGTGTGTACGTGTGAGTGCATGTTTGTGCTTGTGTGTTTGTGTATAATATCTATGTATGTTTGTATATATACAAACACACAATAACATCTTCAAATACATGCGTACCCAGGTAAGAGAACGCTGATTTGCCCACAAGGATATAACCAAAATCATATGTGTGTGTTTATGCTTTTCGTTTTCGTTTTTCAATTATTTCTTTTGTAATGAAAGAGTTAGTCTTCAGCCTAGAAACAAAGCTCCTTCATTGGAACTTAGTTGACATAAAATAAGTAGTCATTTATATATGAGCAAACGTATGCGTGCGTACATGCAGTCATGTCATTTGCATATATGATCCGTATGCTTTGATTTATGTACCTATACACATACACACATATGTTTGTTTGCCTATATTATGTATATCTACATAGTAGAGGGCAAACTTATCGAATGTTTTACATCTTTTCACAGTTCAATTAACTCTCATTTCTAATTTTTTTTTCAAACTAAGCTTCTCAAGACTGCAGTTTGAAGTGATAATTACTTAACTAAATGCCCCAATAATTACTGGTATAAATCTGAAGTTATAGTCCAAATATAATATCTGCTGATTTCTAATTAATTTGACTTAAATGTTTTCTTTTTTTTTTAAACATTACATTAACGTCTGCTAAACAACTTCTGTCTGCTACTATATACATTTTCTTTTCTCTTACTTAGATCATTATATTTGGTCTCTTATTTCTACATTTTTGTAACCGTTTTGACTGGAATCTTCCACCTGCATTTTCCATATTATGGAAAATGCTGATGCAATATTCATCACTATATCACTATAACATCATATGTTATTATCTTTGTGACTTATAGTGTTGTATTCCTGATATCATGTCTCTCAAGGAGAGAATATCAATAATATATTTTTACATAGTTGTGTATGATGTAGGTTACATGTGGTTCTAATTCCCCAGAGTTTGCACCGGCTGTCACATCTAGGCATTTTACTTGCATCTTTATCCCTTTTGTGCAACAAGCAGTTTCTTGTTATTTTTGTTCTTTGATTGCAAAATTTACAGCCTTCAGTCTGTGAGTTAAATGTTACTATTTCTTTGAAGGAAGTGAGCTGGCAGAATTGTTATCATATCAAGTAAAATGCTTGGCAGCATTTCATCCGTATTTACGTTTCGAGTTCACGTTTTGAGTTCGCATTCTGCCGACGTCGACTTTGCCTTTCATCCACTTGGAGGTCGATAAAATAAGTACCAGTTGAACACTGGGATCGATGTAATTGACATACCCCCTTCACACAAATTGCTGGCCTGTTGCCAAAATTTGAAACCAATATTACTATTACTTTGAGGTTTTCTAACAACATAGCCTCGTATTAAAGTCTTCACTTACTGTTCTGTAGTGTAGTGCGGCTTTCCTAGGACTGTATCCCTGGTCATTAGTTAGAAAACATTCTGAAGAGCACCTCTGCAATTTTCATAATGCTCTTTACCTCATATACCCAGCTTGATACCTGGAATCACTTGGATGCTAGGTGCAGAGGGAATAACGATGCAACATTCAAAGGTTGTTTAAATCCATCTTAAGACAAATTTATTGTCTTTCGTTTTTGGTAGATACGGTCAGTATTATTACTGAAATGAGAATTTCTGGCATTAGTTAGTATTTATCGAGTTTTAGTCTCGATCTCAGCTAGCCTCAAATCGAATGATTCAAATGCAGGTATGAGTAGTGGCATAGGCAAACCAATAGCAGGCCACCAATTTATTATTCTCTGACGATTACATTATTCTGATACGTGTGATATCTGAATACGAGGTTTTTTCTTCCTAGTGTCATCATAGAATATATTTTCATCTATTTCTGAACGAGGAATGTATCAAGTATGCATTTCTGGAATCCTGTAACATTCCCCGTCGGATATTAGAGAAATAGTGAAAGCAGTGATAAAGATTTACGAGACTGGCTTACTTTTGTGTGTGTGTGTGTGTGTGTGTGTGTGTGTGTGTGTGTGTGTGTGTGTGAGAGAGAGAGAGAGAGAGAGAGAGAGAGAGAGAATGCTTGTTTCATGAGCATACATGCTACAGAGTGTGCATGCCACAGAATAGGGTCTCTTTGGGTACTTTCCCTACCACTCTCATTCACCCTCGAAATGTCAATGTACAGATCTTCAGACTGAACGTCAGCAGTATCAACATATGTAGTTCAACAAGGGAGCCTCTACGTGACCACTCAACCTTCTAGAAAGAGCAGTCACTTCTTTCTCAGATCACACTGTACTGTTTTAAATTAGGGACATATACAAAATGATGTAATTCTAGACATGCCCTAAAATGATGGTGTGGGTGCGAATGGAATCTTCATATATAGATAGATAGATAGATAAATAGATAGATAGATAGATAGATAGATAGATAGATAGATAGATAGATAGATAGATAGATAGATAGATAGACAGACAGATAGATAGATAGATAGATAGATAATTACGTAGATAGATATAATAGGCCTGCTCAGTTAGAATTGACCTATTGTCAAACAATCACAACAGCAAAGTCTTCAGCTATCCTTATCCCTCAATGTGGGGTAGGGAATTATGCAAATACTATGGTTACTGCTGCTCTTTCTTGGATTATCTACTAATGAAAATCTGTTCAACAGGTATAGCGCTTCTGTAGAAAAACTCATTGAGTGACTATATAATTATTACAGATTTTACCTTTTTTTAATATCGATTTCTCTGACACGAGCCCTGGGGGAATAAATCGTTCAATCGACTTTTTTTTTTACTTTACTGATACTTATTTAATCAACTCCCAAAGGAGCTGCTAAATACAGCAGAGAAATTTATTGCAATCTTACTGTCTGATAAAATACAAAGGAGAAAGAAGGAAGGACACATAATCCGATGCTCTAAATATTTTACGTTCCTCTAAATACTCTATGACTGAAAAGGAAAGATCGAACGGTCATGGCTGGAATGAATCTATCATAGGAATGTTCAAGCAGGGATATCCTACTCTAAACAGCAACCTTGGATCTGTAGAAGGTAAAGTTGTCTGGAGAGAAATATGGATTAGAGATGAAATGTGAGCTAAACAAGTCAAGTCATTTAGCAGTATTCGCACTGTTCCTCTATTCTACCCTGTTGATTTAAAATATTGATTTCCAAAATGGGTGCAAGACTAGAAATTTGTGAGAAGAAACAGCTTACTGTATCGTCCCTGGTACATGACAGGTACTTATTATATATTTAATATTTCATTTTAACTCCGGTGTATCACAATTTGTTTCTTTAAAAAAAATGAAATAGCAAGTAATGATCATCAGTCCTGCATCTTTCACTGCTTTTCAATTATTTCCTCCCACTTTCACCCCTTTCAATGGTTGTTTCACTTTTACTAGCTTCAACCAGAGGTGTGCCGATGCTAAGACGCCGCCTTTAAAAATGAGAGAGCGCATTAAGGTCTACTAAGATTTGAACTTGGATCATTGGATTCAGAATCATGAGTGCTAACCATTACACCATAGAATGTTCCCCCAAATAATTCATTCTTATTTTGGCAAAAGACCAGCAATTTGATGGTACGAGAAAATCGATTACATCGTCCCCAGTGCTCAACTGTGACCTATTTTATCACATTCGAAAGGATGAATAGCAAAGTTGATCTCTGCAGCATTAGAACTCAGAATGTACAGTCGGAAGAAATGTCGTTAAGTAGTTTGACCGGAGTAGCAACGATTCTGCTAACTCACCACCTTAACCTTCCCCCAAATAACACTTTCTGTTATAGGCACAAGGCCTGATATTTAGGGAAAGGGGATAGTCGATTACATCGACCCCCACTGGTCGCCTGGTACTTATTTTATTGACTCTGAAAGGATGAAAGATGAAACCGACCTGGCGGGATTTGAGCTCAAAACGTAAAGACGGACGAAATCTCGCTAAGCATTTTGCCCAACGATTCCGTCAATTTGCCGCCTTAACCTTCACTAAAATAAAGGTTTCAAATTTTGGTACAAGGCCAGCAGTTTCTGAGGAGGTACATTGACCCCAGTGCTCAGCTGGTACTTATTTTTATGACCACGAAAGGATATAAAAGACAAAGTCGACGTCAGCGGAATTTGAACTCGGAACGTAAAGACGGATGAAATGCCGCTAAGCATTTTTCTGGCGTGTGCAGCTCACTGCTTTAACCTTCTGCAACATAATGAACAGTAAATTTGATTCTACTGGCTACTGAAATTGCCAGAGCAAATACTACAACTATTCTTCTACCCTATGTGTTAATGTCTTTACCAACTCATTGTTCGCAATTCTTTCTTATCATTTTCTCTTTTTTTCGCACTTTTTATATGATTTCTAAAGAGAAAACTAAACATAGTGAAAACACAAGCAGTATTCGTTAATTAATTTTTGAACCGTTCGTTATTTTTTTTTACAGCTATCAGCTATCACTTTTGGAAGCCTCCCATAGGCTAAATGCTTCTATAAAAATGATATCTTAATCATTGACCCCAGTTGACATTCGTGATATAATGCGCGGATTGTGTGATATAGTCGACATGATACATGTCCGCAGCAGTCAACAAAATCTATTTAACTCGCTTGTCAAATCCTGGGGATTTATAGCGTTATAATCACACGTTGATAAAATTCTTTTCTCAATTTATTTTCCGTTAATCAATTTTGTTGAATTTAAAAGTGCATTAATTTTGTCATGGTTATTGTAGTAATAACAATAATTTCTAATCCCTCAATCTACCGAAGCTGCTTTTCTGGCTACACTAATAATTATTCATAACGTGTGGCTATGTATATTTGCATATATGAGTGGTGGTGACCATAAAGAAAATTAGTCAACTTATTTGCCCCTAGTACATAAATGATATTTTCACCAACTCCAAACACGAGAAAAGCAAAGCTGATCTTGGTAGGACTTCAACTGAGAATATAAAAGGACGTAACCCTATGTCATAAGGCTTTTTTCTGCGACTATACCGATTCTACCATCCAAAGCCGCGTTTACTTATTTGTGATATTTTCCGTTCTGAGTTCACAACCGATAAAATTACTCTCGGTGGTTTTACAAAATAAGTCCCAGTTAAATTACGGGGGATGGTTCAGTTTGCAGTCCTTTACCTTTTAAATAGTTAACAACGTACCTATCATTGCTATAAATGGTAGAGAATCGGAAAAAATAACTTCAGGTATTTAGTTATCTATCTTTGTCTTCTGAATTTAAATCCTGTCGAAGTCGACTTTACTTTTTTTCTTCGTAGTTGTTTTTGTTGTTGTTCCTTTGCGCCAGTTTTGTCCTGATTGAGCAGGACAAATATCAATTCAGATCACTTGCCATTAAGATGTCAAGCTGAAAGAATCATTAGCAAGCCGGGCAAAATGCTTAGCAGCGTTTTGTCCGTCTTTAAGTTCTGAATTCAATTTCCACCGAGGTCAACTTTGACTTTCATCCTTCCGGGGTCGTTAAAATAAGTACCAGTCGAGCTCTGTAATCGACTTATCTGCTCCTCCGTAATTGCTGGCCTTGTGCCAAAATTTGAAACCAATATGATCAATAACATATCGCTCGTGACTGTTGTGTTTTTGTTGTTTCTTTTAGGGCTAAATAAGATTACATTGTCTAACGTATTCTTTCTTTGAAAACAGTAGGGATATGATGAGGGAATCTGGCTACTACTTCTAGCAGGTCAAGTGATTGCTTTGAGACTCCCTTCCTCGTCAGACTATTAGGAATACTCACCAGAGTTGATAAGATGGATACAAATAACTACTGGTGATTGATTCACTGCGTTCCCACAAAATATAAACCTTGAGACTATTACTATAAAAATCATATTTTTAAGTGTTTCATGAAGATCATCATCATCAGCAGCAGCAGAAGTATGATCATAATCAATTTCAACGACGCTATCACTTTTCATTTATTTATAACTCATAAGTGAACACAAAGCCATTTAAACATTCAAAGTAGCTAGTTAGAAAATCTCTGTAAGAAATTAAAGTACTAACTACACTGAGAAGTAATGTTTATCACCACATCAGTATGGCTGTTCCGTTGGAATTGATGTTACTGTCGTTTTTAACCCCAGGAGGAGCCTCCTCCAGCTGGTTGTTGATGCAATCTGCACCCAATATATATTGCAAGCAGGGAAGCGAACCCCTACCATCTTCATTGTTTTCTAGTTATTGTTCTTTAGCTTCAGATCGCACCAATCTATGATCCAAACGGGTTAAGTTAACATCTTTTATTTATTCATTTATTTAGTGTATCAGTGTCTATATTATCTAATGTATCCTTTATTTAAAACAGTGTTTCGACTGCAAAAGATCCGGCTTCTATTTTTAGCAAGTTTAATGACTGCGAAAGGTTCTCACTCTAATTCTTTTCTTTTTTTTTATATATATGAGTCGAAAAGTTTATTTAACTTCAATGCCTAGATTTCTTTGTCTTTTGTTTATTTCAATTCTCTAATTTTCTTCCACTAATAGCAAATACGTTAACGTTCAGATAACAAAATGAGAAAGTTATGCAACTTTCTGTTATAACATCAACACCATCTTATATTCCTTTGTTTGACTAATGTTGTTTTGTGTGAGTATATTTGAAATGATCAGTTTGTGGAAAAGAATCACCGTAGGCTGTATGCAATTGTGAAGACCCACGCAATCTTATTTCACGTTTTTCTTAATGTTATATTTTTCACCATTACTGAAGTTCCATATATTTAAGTAGCTTTTGCTCACACAACACATTACGAAACAAGTTTTACTCTTTATTTGCAGGTTCTTCTATTCCTGTAGTTTCTCAAATTCTTTCAGAAGAATGTGTCAGTCAGAAGCTATAAACAGAAATTATATAACATTATATATCGTAGTAATTGTGGTAATGAATGTGTATATCATTTATTGAACGCATGCATGATATCTATTCTCCTAGAAGTGTAACTATTTTTTCGACCATCTCTGTGTGTCTGTTCCGGCTTGTTTTAAGCAGGACAGATTCTGAATATACTGAAAGTGCTGCATATTCTTTAATTGGCCGTTGGATTATCCACCAAAGCTATCTATTTCATGTAATGCGTCAACAATGTGTGAATCTTGTGGAGTTCATACTTTTACCCAAAAATCTTTTGTGTCACGATTTCAGTAAATCCCTGTTACAAGGAAACAGATATAAAATAATTCAAACAGAAAATCTAACGTGGCCTCTCTGACTAGTCTTGCCAGTAGCTTACCACCGTTGCACTGCACTCTAAATATTCAAATACTATCTCTAGAAGTAGCTATTTCTAGAATACATTAGAGCGTCGGATAGAATGCTTTCCGGTATTTTTTCCTACTTTTTGTGCTCTAAGTTAAAGAAACAAAAACGGAATCAACATCACCTTTTATCCTTTCGAAATTGAAATAGGTTGTTCTCTTTCTATTTCTCTTCTTTCCCTTATACGTTCAAACATGGAGAGTGATGGCTTTCAAATCCCCTAGACACATCATATGTCACAACTCCAACAGATGAGGACCCAGGGCAATGCTGTATATGATATCCCTCTAATTCAGGTATTGTTTTGTTGACCATTTTCAAGTAGTTCCTTCTGCAATAATCTTAAAACAAGCTATTTCTGATTTCAAACTTGAGTAACTACATCGTATTTTTTTTTTTTTCTTCGTAGAGTAAAAGTCAATTTTTGCAGATTATTCCAATTAAATCTTGAAGAAAGCTCATTGGTTTTGACTACTCTTACCATTTCAGTATTTATACCATGGGTCTATTATTCTATGGTTACTTCTTGTCCTTCCTATGCTTGAGATGGTGTCACCTTCTGAATTATGCTACCCTTAATCTCTATGAACTTCTTAAGTTTTACTCCATGTAGCTGGTAATTAATTTTTATACGGATGACTTTCAATACACACACTGTTGTTCAGTATACGCATTACATGCGAAAACATATTTAAAGAATTGAATAGGAGCTAGCTCTTTCGTTAAGTTGCACACTGGAGAAAAAAATTGTTTCGATCAGAACAGAGAAGTTTGATGGCATCTGTCTGACTTTTATTTCTGTCTCTGAAGACTTCAACTTCAATATTCTGATAAAGTTCTTTACAAATTTACGAGCAATAAACGCACAGTGCATAAAATGGTATTATTCAACCTGATTAATAATCTTTTAAACATTCAAGTATTTTTATGTTTGTAGCATACTTTATTTTATTTATTAATTTTTAAGCAATTACTCAATACATTTTGTTTATATTTAAATTGACTGGACAAATTCTACATGTTAAAATTTCCAATAAGTCAATAGAGTGTTCATTCAAACGTCTCAGTATCTTAATTTCGCGCTGAATTTTCCATTAACAGCGACTATTATAAGCTTACTTTTGAAGTTTTATACTCGAGGTCTGCACAGCTAAAGAAATATCTCTTAGAACCAATTCAAAAACAACTGAGATGCTTTCATTATACTGCTGGTTAAACAAGTAATTTGATCCAACACAGTTAACCTGACACTTCATTATACTCGTATCCATTTCATTTAACATTTCAACAATAACGTGAATAATGTCATTCTATGTTATCAATTCGCCCAACACACACTGAGACAGTTGCGCAAATATACACAGTATATTTAAAATTTTTCAAGCAAAACTATTCAAAATT
>NC_068981.1:128192705-128197447 GCF_001194135.2 Octopus bimaculoides
TATATATATATGTGTGTGTGTGTGTGTATGTGTGTGTGTGTGTGTGTGTGTGTGTGTATGTATGTATGCATGTATGTATGTATATGTGATAATAATAATAATAATAATAATTATTATTATTATCATTATTATCATTATTATCATTATTATTATTGAAGATGTCGCATAGTATCCAATATCGTGATGTTATTGATTGAAGATATTGTGTCTACCGGGGTTCGTACTGTCTGTCAAGTGATAACAAGGGTCTCAGACTGACAGTAATTTACATATGTGTGCAGTTCCTATTTCGTTACTGCCCATAAGGGGCTACACACAGAGGGGACAAACAAGGACAGACAAACGGATTAAGGCGATTATATCGACTCCAGTGCGTAACTGGTACTTATTTTAATCGACCCCGAAAGGATGAAAAGCAAAGTCGACCTCGGCGGAATTTGAACTCAGATCGTAGCAACAGACGAAATACCGCTAAGCATTTCGAACGGCGTGCTAACGTTTCTGCCAGCTCGCCGCCTTATGTGTGCAGTTCCAAGTAACGCCGATTTTTACAATACTCCTAGATTGTAGGGTATTTTTTAAAGTTTCCATTTGTTTCTTCAGGTTGGGTGGTATTGAGTCTAATGCTCCGATAACATTAGGTACAACCTTTATATTTGACTCTCGTAGCTGCAACATCTTTCAGGATGGGTGCACTATAGCGGACTACAGCAACAGCCCATATGTTGATGGCAGTCACAAGGTTCCTTGAGTTGTGTTTTGATTTCAAGCGAAATTTGAGGCGTTTGAAATATTCAGTGATGACTTTGTCCTTCATTTCTCTGTGAAATATTTTGTCCAGCACCAGGATCCCAAGGTACTTGCACCCATTATCATCCAGGTCTTCCATTCTCTCTCCGTTTGGCAATTCTATGCCCTTACAATCTGTATTTTTCCTCCGTTTCAAAGTGAGCACTGTTCACTTCGAGATACCGAATTCCATCTCTGTATCTGCTGAACTTCTATACAGTCTCAAACAGCCTTTCCATTTCAGGATTTGTTGCGAACAGTTTTAAATCATTTCTCAGCTGATAGTGCGCGTTGCCGAGGTCGACTTTGCTTTTCATCTTTTCGGGGTCGATAAATTAAGTACCAGTGAAACACTGGGGTCGATGTAATTGAATCAACCCTTCCCCCAAAATGCTTCCTTTTTGGAAAAATTTGAAACCATTACTATTATTATTATTATTATTATTATTATTATTATTATTATTATTATTATGAGTGAGAGAGCAGTGCATGCCATCAAAGTGACACCGGGGTAAAATATACGAAGCCCGTTATACCCATCATGACTACCCATCTGATAAGGGTACACCAGGCACATGCATCACAACCATATGTGCACGACATGGTGATCTCATATCAAAATAAACAGCGCATGACCTCGCAGGTGGGGCCCAGTTAGAATTTTCTTCAGGTCGAGTAGCCCATCCCGCTCAAAAGGTCCCTGAAGAAGGTTTGTTTAAGGATGTTGAGCAAAACACCCATGTTTCCAAAGGTAAGGTAATTTTTATATCCCACTTTAGATGGATGTCTTGTTAGAAGACATCCATGGATATTCATACTGCTGAATGAATATTTCTTTAAGAAGCCGTGCCATTTCAACAAAATTTCTCGAATAATGGTGAAATATACTACATTAATGGTTTTTCTATATTGGTTATACGATGCAATACCGATTTTAGATTAAATAATAATTACGTCTTCCTACCATAAGTTTCGAGCAAGGAATAAGATTTCATATAATTAGACGTAAAGTAACAAAACAAAAACAAACCATCAATCGTTTAAATTGAATGTACTTTATAGAGAAAAAAAAACTGGTTCTAATTTTATTAATTTGAAGATTCTTAATAGCTTAAAAATAAAAAAATAAAAGCAATGAAACAGTGGCGGAACGGCAGAAACTGTAGATGGTTATAGATTATTTAGTTTCGTCTTTCTATAGTTTTGGTTCCAGTTTAAGTAGGATCTAATTTGCATTTCAATCCGCTGGAGCAGATATAACATATACCAGCAATACTCTGACGATATTGATTATAATCCTGCTCTGTACATTTCTGGCCTTATATTAATGATATAAATCAATATTTTATACATAGTAAATAATAACTGCTTCTGATTTAGATACAAGGAGGGGTCCGCTAAGGTCGATATCACTGACACCAGGTACTTTAATTTATCGACTGGTGCTTTAATTTATCGACGAATGGCAAAACTGATCTGGGCGGCATTTGAACACAGAATGTGAGGTGGTGATCGAAATGATGCACTGACGATTTTGCCATCTCACCGCCTTTAACATAGCAAATAATAACGAAATATTGTGGTGTGGGTAAAAGCAGTCGAGTAAATGTTACATGCCTTATAATATTTCGTTTCATCTCCCTAGGGAATGGATGGGAACACCGTTGTGTCATTTGAAAAATTTGCATCGCAATTACATAGTTTGGGATCCAGTTACGCTACCCGACAGTTTGGGTTCTACCTTCTATCATTGCCTCAGTTCTATAAAAACCTTGTGAGTGAAATTCGACGGATAGATACTATGTGGAGACCCGTCGAAAGATCATTTCTGTTCTTCGGTGGTAGAGTTAATCCATCACCCAGGTTTTTTGGTTTTTGCGTGTCTTTTGCGGAATTCATTATATTGCAAGTATCCATTTAGTACAGGCCTTACATTTAAGGATAATTTTCTCGTTTCTTTGTACCAATCTCGGAAGACCTCAAACAGCTAATGACAACTGTTCTTCCTCTTTTAAGTCATTAAAAATCCCAGAGGTTAGAACTTTGCTTTACACATCTATGGAATCGATAAAATAACTAGTAGTATCGAATTGATTTTGATTCATTCAGTCAACTATACAAGTCTCTAATAAATGTGTAACCTTGTGCTTATATGAGAAACAATACTTTATAGATACAAAGAGGCGAATTTCGGAAGCGGCGGATCAGCAGATGTCAATAGCAAGTAGCATTCGTTTTAAAGTTTCATACTTTTATGTTCTGAATTCAAATTCCACTGGAGTTAATTTTAATTTTCATTTCTCCGACGCTGATAAAATAAGTATCAGTCAGCTTTCGCTAAGAATTTATTACATTTTGTCGGCATAAGATATTAGTATTTATTAAATGATAGCAAGGATGCGTAATGGCTGGCTTTGAACTGGAGAATGAGCAGTTTGCAACTAAAACTAACTAACTTAGGTTGTTATCTGATATGGTATTATATTTTTGTCTCTGGTAAGTTCTAAACAAGTCTTCCGCCTATAACTATTGCTTTTTATTTTCAGAAATTGTATCCAGGACTATTGTATCCTACATTCCCCTCTTTAAAATTGGCAAAGTGCTCTCTGGGGCATATGGCCACTATTTCTTACAGGTTGAGCGACAACACCGATGCGTCTCTGTTGGTTTGTAGAAGCTCTATCGTTAGTTTTCTTAAATGTTACATCATAAGTTCCCGTTGAGGCTCCTTTATCTTAAATGATGCACTTCACTGCAATAGATGTACTTCACTAAAATATAAAATTCATCATAACTTATTTACACAATGAAAATAAAAATATCTATTATCGTCAACATTTGAAAGACAGCTAAGACAAACGGAGGTAAAGGGGGAAGTTAAAATTATAAAACGTTTCCTTCTTATTACGATTCTGAAACTGAATTTTGCACTTTGTAGCTTGTGCAGCTACTCTGTTCTTTAGGAGATCAACCGATTC
Source organism: Octopus bimaculoides (assembly GCF_001194135.2). Lineage (NCBI taxonomy): Eukaryota > Metazoa > Mollusca > Cephalopoda > Octopoda > Octopodidae > Octopus > Octopus bimaculoides. The sequence goes on from NC_068981.1 coordinate 128,196,473, forward strand.
TATGTATGAATAGATATGCTTTGGAAACCTGGACTCATAAATCAGATGTGGAATAATATTCGACCGTCGTTTGTTCTTGATCAAACACGTGCTATAAATTATGTCCTTTGATTATCTCAGTTTGCATAACTAGGAAATAGTTAACCGAATATCTACAGGTTAAAAGAAATACAGGTTAAAGGAAAAAAAGTTACTAAGAACAACATGCAACAAGAATACAAATGGTTATCGTTATTGCTTTTACTTGAAATTTGACATTTTTTTAAAGGTTGAAGCAACGGCGTTTTCTTTTCTTGTGAATAGAACAAACAACTTGGAATATGAATAGGCTTACTGCTACAACAAAAGGCTAAAGTCTGTTAGAAGCTTAGTTCGTAACGGATTATTTCCAAAACTTTGGATGGATTTTGTCAAACAGCACTAGCTAGTGATGTTTAAAGATATCTGGAAGTGTGCAATGTTTTCAAATAAACTTGGGTAATTTCGGTTAATTCTTTGATGCACCGACATGAAGTAAACACATGTAGCAAAACCGAGGAAACTAAAACCAAATACGCTAGCTATACAATAAGGAATAAAATAATAAACAAATTCAAACAACATTCAGGGAAATATAGCCGAATTCTTAACAAATTTGCTTTAGAATCATAGCGCATCAGGTTCAATCCCACACCAGGATACCTTGGACAAGTTCCTTTTACCAAGCCTTGGATCACTCTAATCTCATAAGTAAAATGAACTGACGGAATTTGTGTGGAAGCCCGTTGGATAGTATGTACCGACCTTGCAACAAACACTGCGCCGTGTTGATTGCGTGAAGGGTACAAATGGAATATTCAAGCAGTTACACTTTGATTGCAAAAATAGATAGTCGGAACTATTAGAATTACTTATAATCAAAACCGATACAGAATTAATTTCAAATGTGTGTGTGTGTGTGTGTGTGTGTGTGTGTGTGTGTGTGTGTGTGTGTGT
>NC_068981.1:128197992-128199629 GCF_001194135.2 Octopus bimaculoides
TATATATATATATATATATATATATATATATATATATGTTTGTATGTATGTATGTATGTATGTATGTATGTATGTACTGTTCAAGGATGGTAAGATCAACAAAAGAAGTGTTCCATCTGATGAGAGATAAAAATTATTTAATAAACAAAATATATTTTTTGTGTTACTATCAGTTTCATGCACCGAGAGCATGCCAAATAATGTTTTTAACATATCTGGTGTCCCAGCACAATCATCGGGCACTACCCACATGGCATGGCGAACTAAAAATGGGATGATAGGGTGAGTGAAAAAGCAAGACATGTCAAGAAAGAAGTAGATTACCAATGCGGAACTGGTACTTATTTTAACGACCTCGAAACGATGAAAGGCAGGTTTCTGATCTTAACTCATTGGAAGTGTTAGCATGAACATATTTTGTGTTAGGTGTAAAAGATGGGTTACAACAAATATTCTGCTCAATACCACAAATTTGCTTGTCAGTTACTTGACCTTAGTCAGTTGAGCATGTCCCCTAGTGGCTGGCCATATGTGTATCCCCGATCAAGAGCATGTTTAGCTGCGAAGTATCATGGCCATATGCTGAGAGGGATTCTTGGAGTTTGAATAATTTACCCCTGGAAACATGGAAGTTTCATTCATCATCCCTAAACCACCCTTATTCAGGGACTTTTTGAGTGTCATGGACTACTTGACTTGGGTCCCAACCAGCAAGGCTCATATGGTTGTGATGTATGTACCTGGTACACCCTGGTCAGATGGGTAGTTATCATAGGGACACTGGGCTTCAAATATTTATACGTCACTTTTGTGGCGTGTGCTACTTTCTTACTCACTCAATAATAATAATAATAATAATAATAATAATAATAATAATAATAATAATCTTTTCTACTATAGGCACAAGGCATGACATTTTGGTGGTGGTGGTGGGGTGGGGGGTTAAGTGGATTACATTGACCCCAGTACTCAACTGGTACTTAATTTATTGACCCCGAAAGGATGGAAGGCAAAGTCGACCACGGCGGAATTTGAACTCAGAACGTAGTGACAGATGAAATACCGTTAAGCCTTTTGCCAGGCCTGCTAACGATTCTGCCAGCTCGCCACCTTAATAATACTAATGATAATAATAATAATAATAATAATAATAATAATACCACTCAGAGAGCGAAAACCGCTGCCAGGGCAACGTCCTCTCAACGATTAGCCGGAGAAGATTTTTAAAAAGAGAATATCTGACATAAACTCGACTGCTCTTACAAACGAGAATACTAGCGAAGGCGGCGGTAATAATAATAATAATAATAATAATAATAATAATAAGAAGAAGAAGAAGAAGAAGAAGAAGAAGAAGAAGAAGAAGGAGAAGAAGAAGAAGAGCAACAACAACGAAAAACGAAGAGAAAGACAGAAGTAAAAGAAAAAATAGAAAAAGGGGAATGCGATTGAAAAAGAAAGTGGAGAGTTGTTTACACGGTGTGAAAGAGAAAAGATTTTAGTGGAATTAAAATAAATGCAAATGTAGTGACATAGATTAAGATAAATATAAAAATTGAATTTTAAAATCAAATAAATCTGAAAACGAATTAAGGATGCCGATGATATATATATATATATATATATATATATATATA
>NC_068981.1:128200752-128208058 GCF_001194135.2 Octopus bimaculoides
ATACATACGTACATTTGCACACACACACACACACACACACACACAGATGTATAAATGCAAATGAAGCGAGAAAATCAAGATTAATTTAGGTAGTTAGGATAGAATATAGTCAGGCTGAAGTAGGATTTAGGGGAAATGATGACGAAGTAAAATAAAAATGTAAAGATGAATGAAATAATACAAGATGAAATAAAGACTAAAAACAGTATACGATAGCATAAAGAAAGATGAAAAAAAATAAAAAAGAATTAAAAATAGAGTAAAGTAAATGAAACATAAGTTATAATTCTTTTGGTAAATTTTTATGAGTAAATATTCATAAGTATTTTCATAAAAATGAAAACGTTTGTTTCATTCTCTCTCACAAAGTTCTCTTTCATAAAGTTCTTAAATGTAGATCTTAAATCACCCACACAAATATGGGTGTATGTGTGTGTGTACGTGTGTGTGTGTTTGTGTGTGTGCGTGTATGTGTGTGTGTGCGTGTGCGCTTGTGCAAACATAATTTACAAAACAGCTTCATGTAGGTTTATATAGATTTTGAGACTACATAACAAGTTAACTGTTTTGATTTTTGTGCATTTAATTCTGAAACTGGTGGAGGTGCAATGGCCCAGTGGTTAGGGCAGCGGACTCACGGTCATAGGATCGCGGTTTCGTTTCGCAGACCGGGCGTTGTGAGTGTTTATTGAGCGAAAACACCTAAAGCTCCACGAGACTCCGGCAGGGGATGGTAGCGAACCCTGCTGTACTCTTTCACCTCAACTTTCTCTCACTCTTACTTCCTATTTCTGTTGTGCCTGTAATTCAAAGGGTCAGCCTTGTCACACTGTGTCACGTTGAATATCCCCAAGAACTACGTTAAGGGTACACGTGTCTGTGGAGCTGGCTCAGCCACTTGCACGTTAACTTCACAAGCAGGCTGTTCCGTTGATCGGATCAACTGGAACCCTCGACGTCGTAAGCGACGGGCTGCCAACAACAACATGTATGTAAGTATGTATGTATGTATGTATGTATGTATGTATGTATGTATGTATGCATGTCTGTGTATGTATGTATACATGTATGTATGTATGCATGTATGTATGTACGCATGTATGTACGTATGTATGCATGCATGTGTGTATGCATACATGTGTATGTATGTATGTGTGAGAAAGTATGTATTTAAAGTCGTAATCAAAAATCTGAATACAAACATACAATTAAAATGTTTTCTGAATATATTTCGATTATAAAGATAAAAGCTAATTACCTACTATAAATTAGTTATCTTACGTATTATAATAAATGGATAATGAGTCATTGTTTCATAATTACACCTCCTGTTTGACATTTGAAGAACAATATGAGGCACTTTTTCAGATGATAGTTCCATGAATTTATAAAACATTGATGTATATGGTAGTATGACAAATGTCAAATATTTGTGCAATGTCACATCCTCCATGTGTCATATTACATAATGTTATTTAACTTTGTTACTTGCTGCATCTAGCAATGCGCATGTTTATATAAACATACACAGATGCATACTTACGGCTACATATGTATAGATTAATATATGTAAGTGTATACATACTCATACATGCAAACCATTAGTTTATAAATGGATAACTATATACCCGTAAATGTATAACACATATACATGCCATAATATTTCCTGTATTTTGTGATCTGTTTCATGTTCTATGTTCAAATCTACACGAAGGAAACTTTGCTTTTCATCATTTCAGAGTCGATAAATTAAAATACCAGTCAATCACTGGAGTCTGTTTAAGCGACTAACCCTTCGATCCACTTCGTCCTCTTCCCCCGCCAATTAAAAGTCTGTGGCCTTGCGTCTATATGGCCTCGTTTATACTAAAAGTTGAAAGGAAGTCGATTGTTAGACTGTAATGGCGTCGGAAACCTGTTCCAGGTTTTACTTTCTGAGTTCAAATGCCGCTGATGTCGACTACATCTTTCATCCTTTCGGTGTCGATAAAATAAGTACTAGTTGAGCACTGGGTCGATACTCGATTAGACCTCTTCCCAAACCCAAATTTCATGCCTTGTGCCGACAGTAAAAAGGCTTACTATAATAATTAGGAAGCATAATGTAATTCATAAAAAAAAGCCCCTCGCAATATTTCGCTGAATTTATTAATTGACATTGGAAAAAGCATACATATATGTGGGTATTTATTCAATTCGGCATATGGCGTAGTGGTTAAGAGCGCGGGCTAAGATTCCGAGTTCGATTCCAAGCAGTGACCTGAATAATAATAATAATAAAAAGATGACAACGTTTCTCTAAAAGAAATGGAAAAACTTTCAAAATACAAGGACCTGGAAATAGAGATAACTCGAATGTGGAATCTAAAAACAGAAACAATTCCTATCATAGTAGGTGCCTTAGGTATAATAAAAAAATATTCAGACAAATACATAACAAAAATAGCAGGACTTACAAATATATATAACATACAGACAATTGCACTACTGGGTACTGCACACATTCTACGCAAAACACTTTCAATACAGTAAACATAAGAGCACCACAGCAAACCACAGCACATACCCAAGGCGCACAGAGCTGCGCTCGGTAGTGAAGTGAAAGCACGTTATAAAAATAAAACTACTGAACAATAATAATAATAATAATAATAATAATAATAATAATAATAATAATAATAATAATAACAACAACAATATCGAAAAATACCTTAGGAATGAGAACCCAGGTTCGAAATTTCCCCAAGACACCTGAAGGCTGGAGGGTATATCAGCCGAAACGTTGTGTTAACAACAAACAAGATGAGGACAAATATCCGTTAAATGTATATAATGTAAATATGTACATAATTCCTCATCTCTTAAATATAGAACTGTATTGAAAAAATTCAATGTAAGTCATTCTTTATTGTCGCTCATTTTGGGGAAAAAGAAAACACGTGAGACATTTGACACACCAGGAAATCGCTTCAAAGTGGCTGAAGGAAAGGCAAATGACAACAAACGTGTCTGTCTTTCTCGTGGTCATCTTTGGAGATTTTGATCTCTATGAACTGTAAAATCTCAATTGAACAGAAAACACTTACGTGCGCTGTACACAAGTGGTGGACTAATGAGTTCAAAAAGCATGATTAAATATATAAATGGATCCCAGTCAGAATTTCCGACCATTAGTGTTCATTTGTTTAATCATCTGAGCTACTAAACTCATTGAATTAGCGTGTAAATGGTTGAATATTCCATAGTCAAGTGCAACCTTAATGTAATTCCCAAGCGAAATGAATGTTACACAGTATAACAAGGCTGGACCTTTGAATTACTAGTTCGAAGGCTTCTTCACAGTTTCTGCCTATCCAATTTCACTCACAAGTTATGGGTCGACCCGAGACCATTGAAAAATAACATTTGCCCAAAATGCGGAACCGAAGTCAAACTTCACAGCCGCTCGGTCATATTGCGCTCACAGATGTATTCAGGAAACGAATAACATAAACATTTAATGAGCTCACTTTGAAACTAAATGGCCGAGGTGAATTTCATTGCAGGGAATCTCATCTGCGAAACACCTCATTCTAGTTTCAGAATTTTGTTGGCACTCCATCGTTTACGACGGAACAGCCTGCTCGTGAAATTAACGTGCAAGTGGCTGAGCACTCCACAGACACGTGTACCCTTAACGTAGTTCTCGGGAATATTCAACGTGACACAGTGTGACAAGGCTGACCCTTTGAATTACAGGCACAACAGAAACAGGAAGGAAGAGTGAGAGAAAGTTGTAGTGGAAGAGTACAGCAGGGTTCGTCACCATTCCCTGCCGGAGCCTCGTGGAGCTTCAGGTGTTTTTGCTCAATAAACACTCACAACGCCCGGTCTGGGAATCGAAACCGCGATCCTATGACCGCGAGTCCGCTGCCCTAACCACTAAGCTATTGCGCCTCCACCAGTTTCAGAATTAAATGCACAAAAATCAAAACAGTTAACTTGTTATGTAGTCTCAAAATCTAATCGCTCCTCACTATGCAAACAGCATTGAGTAAATACCTGAAGGAGCGTGTAGGAGGAGAAGCATGCTTTCATCAAATTAGTCAACACTCATCAGTTACTGTACATGACTGATGAAATAGTGAGATACTGTAGTACACACAACGCAACAAATGGATCCTCTAGAAAGATCAGAAAGGTTATTTTCTGGAGAAACCCACTCCGATTTTAATAAGGAAGTAAAAATTTACGGATTGCAGCAATGGATAAGTAGCTTTCTAAATTCATATGTTACTAATGTTTAATCTCAAATTACCTCTGATCGAGTTGGCATATAATAAAAGACATTCCAACCCAGCCCATCCAGTCTATTTCCCATGCACAAAAAAATTAGCTGCTATTTCTAGCCGAATGAGTAGACACGGAGAGATTACTTCATTTGGATTTCTAAATTCACTAGTTCTCTTCGTTACTCAACTAACCAACGTATAAGTGCGGTTCAGAAGCATGCTTAACATTTGTAGGATAATGAATAAGGAGAAAGCCTACATTTTAAAGCCATCACAGACTCAATGAATTGAATGTATAAATGCCGTGAGACAAGATTTATAAAAGAAAAAAACAATTATCAGATCTTGTGCAAAAATGTGTTCGCTCAGCGACCAAACATGCCTTTTTTTTTCAAATAAAAAAAACACAGAAGTATACAACGCAGTTGCTATGCACAAACACGCACACCCCCGTGTTTTTCCTTTCCGTCTCTTTGTTGTTTCCCCTGTCCGTCTTTGTATCGTCTATCTGTCCGGATGTTTTATTTCGTCTGTTCCGTTCTTGTTCCATTGTTTGGATCCATACATACACATAGCGGCGTACGTACACTTTTGCTCACCTCGTAAGTATGCATGTATCTAAATTCTGTACGACTCTTACTTTTTTGTAGTCCCCCTCATACTTTCTTCTTTTCTTTTCCTCCTCCCCCTCTCCCACATTTCTTGATCTTCTCTTTCTTTAATTTCCCTACTTTTCCTCCTCGTTTATCTCCCTTATACCTTTTTCTATGTCCCTTTGATTTCCTCTCTTTCTCGTTCTTTTCCTAATTCTTCAATCCCTCTGCCTCCTACCTCTCTCCTTTCCTTCCATGTAACCGTTGTTCAGCCAAGCATGATCTTTCATGGCTCGACTGCCAGCCGCGAAACATCTCTTATATTCCTGTCTCATGACTTTCACCTCTTATGTTCATCTCCTATGTCCCTGCCTCAGGGCTTTCACTCTACACACACCAGCTCCACTTGATTCATCTTTATTGGTCGAAAGACACGTGTTGTTATTTTATTGTTGTTTGTATTTGTAATTGTGTAATATTTTCTCCGTTTTATGTCTTTGTTGTCGTACACATTCGCTTGCTTTGTCCAAAAAATTTAATGCTCTTAACTTGGATTTTTGGAGCCAACCAGATTTGAACATTCTCAAGTGTAACCGGCCGAAACTGTAAGGATTATCTGGAGACCTGGCTGACGAGAGAAGGCTGCGAATGATCCGTCCTTGTTTTTTCCTGTCTGTTTTTGTATCGGCTATCTGTCCGGATGTTTCATTGTCGTCTGTTGCGTTCATGTTCCAATTTGGATTTATTTTTTCCTGGGATCCCTTACCCCATCCACCATATTCTCCTGATTTTGCGTCATCCGACTACTTCTTGTTTTTGTCTCTACAGAATTCATTGCAAGGAAAAACGTATAACGATTTAGATGGAGTCCAATTGCATCTAGATAATCTTTTTTCTTCAAAACCAGTCAAATTTCACGCTGAGGGAATAGTTATGATGGGCAAAGGTCATTAATAGTAATGGAAATTATTTCATTAAATAAAATTTATTGAAATGCCAATTATTTATATCCCTTTTTACATATTAAAAAACGCTTAGAACTTTCCGGACAACCTAATATACATATAAAAATGCTCTGAACTTCTATCGTTTGTCCTTGTCAAGTAGACGTAAACAATAATAAAAATAACTCCTCACTGGTCCAACTTTGCTTTTCATCATGAGCCAAAGCGAGCCTCTACGTGTTAGCTTGATCTACAAAAAAATGGCAGTGAAATTTCTCTCTGAATCAAACCCTTAAGTATTGGAACCACTAGATAATGTAGCCCTGAGCTCCTGGTACACAGTAAAAAGACGGGATGGTTATGGTTGGAATACTTATGATCATAAATCTGCCCGAATAGGGTTAAGGAAAATAAACAACAACAGCTCTTATTTGTGTTCCGTGACATTAACAGTTAGCAACTAAGTTTTATTAGTCACGGCACTTTAACTGCATTCGCCATATTCTTCCAGTTTTATGCATAACTAGGTTCCGCATTGTTGCTATTTTTATTTTCTGTATGTTTATTTCACTCTCTTAAAATATATCTTACACCAGCGATACCTTGAAGGACATTCATTCTTAATGATTAGGTGAAGTGTACATTATATGTCCATATTAACTATTACGATTTCTCAGTCGAATAGAATTCACTTGTTTTGCATCTAAATAAAGAAAGGCTTTACACTAATCTACGGTAGCCTACTTTACTATCTTTATTGTCATTGTTGATGGAATAAAACATGAACAAAAAACCTAATGGATAATTTTGCAGAAATCTTTTCAGTTATAAAATAAAAAAGAAACGATGCTGAAATATTTAGAGATTCTTTAAAGAATCTCTGAAAGGATCTGCATATCTATTTACAAAGACTTCCACTTCGTAAAAAATAAACATTTGGTATCGTTTCGTTATCTGATTAGTGAATCGAAAGAGTCGTATGAAAAGCACATAGTTCCGAGTTCAGTCCCACTGCGTGGCACCTTGGGCAAGTTTTTTCTACTCTAGCCTCGGGCCAACCAAAACTGTTTTCATGTATGTCTATGTGTTTGCATATGTGTGTGCTTGCATGTGTGTGTACCTCTATCTCTTTGTGTGTGCATGTCTGAATGTGTCTGTGTATGGGTTTTTGTGACTACAAACATACTTAGAGACACACACAAACTCACGTACACACACATAACACCCCCACCAACACACAACACAAATAGACATACGTACACATACAGACATACACATACAGACATACACATACATATGAACCATCACACACACATACGGTTGCTTACACACACACACACACCACAAGGGTATTTAAAACAACACACTCACTCAGACACAGAGAGAGACACACACACACACTCACGTATACACACACTCACACAAAACACTCCCACCCACACACACAGATGCACACAGATGCACACATACATACACACACAGACGCACACATATGTAC
>NC_068981.1:128209099-128212903 GCF_001194135.2 Octopus bimaculoides
ATCAAAGAATATGTATAAGAATATGTATATGTATTTTTCCATATGTGTATTTTCATACACTGTTTTTAACAATTTCACCTTAATATCAGAGAATGTGTGACAATCAGTATGTAACACTACAAAGTTCATACAAAGCTTTATACTTTAAATATATTTTATCATCAAAGAATGTATATATGCATTTTAATACTCAAACTGTTTTTTAACATTTTTTATTATTCTCAAAGACTTTTGATAATCTTTTTCTAAAAAAATGAAACCGGTTAAGTAAATAAATATTTAAAAAAATAAGTGCATTTTCAAACCTTCTTTCATATATATATATATATATATATATACATTTTTTAAATATATGTTATGTTATTCTGCATCTCAGTTGCCTTTTAATTCATAAATCAATTCTACACATTCGGAAACCTTAGTAGGAGAGACATCTGGTGGGGAAAAATATGAATTAAATTAAATGTCACTATCTCTTTCCAATTGATTGTTTTCTTTTTTAGATTGCATCGGTTCCCAATTTATTCCCGAGATATAGACAAAACTAATTTTCCAATACTCTAAGTCCCATAAACTTAACGTCATCGCAGTAACACTGTCTTTATGCACTGTTTCTGGAGTCAGGTCAACATACCATTAGTGTATATCTACAATAAGTGTCATGTTCCTCATAGTAATGCAACGAACTACCACTTTCAGTAGACTTCAAAGTGTTAAACTCCATCACTTCATAGTACATATTTGCACAAAGAAGTGTCTACCGAGATTTAAGTCTGTTTGCCATGTGCTCTGTGTAACACAAGCCAGATGTATTCTGTTCGATGCAGCTCTCGAATATTAAGATTTCGTCTAAAGGCAATTTCTGCTATTCGTCACAGTTAGTGCATGAATTTTTTATTAAAACTTTTTTCCTGCCTTTTTATAGATTTACTTAGTGAAAGAAAAAATAAATTCGAGTAGTTAAAAGTGATTATACGACACAATATTACTCTCTGGCTGTAAGAGTGTGTTTTTGTTTTTGTTTTTTTAATCTCTCTGTGCTGCTCTGTTAACAATAATCCATTTAATATTTAATTCATGAGTGCTATTTTAAAAACAAAACACATAAAAGTAATTTTTTCTATGATGTCCTAATTCATCTGACGTAAATATTTTAGTTCTGAAGCTGATTCATGCATTTTATAAGCAATAAAATATTGGAGATTAGCAAGCAATCTTTTCTTAATTCTCATTTTCCTCACTGAATTTATTTTTCGGTGTCATTTAGAGTCGGATTTAACGATACACTCATCTCAGTCATCTTTCTTCCCATCACCCATATTGTACCTGACCCTAGAAAGTCTGCTCCTGTAGTGTCTTCCATGCACAATTTTTTAATTTTTTTCTTGCGGCATTCAGCTTATACATTTTCAAAGAGAACGTTACTAACATAAATCTCACCAGTCTCTTTTGAATACCACGGAAACAGCACTATTCTCTGCACTAAAATCACTACAAAAATATTTTGTTTTCTTTTTAGACCATAACTGGTTTAAAATTCTAAATATCACGCGTTCTAACCTGCCCTTCACCACTCTGAAATCGACAAAATAACTATCAGTAATATACCACAATAAATTCTCTCAGTTATATAATAACCTTTTCTCTTATCAAACTGATTTTGTGTCAAATTAAAATTCTTATTAGTGTCCAGCTCAACTTATCGCCTGCAGCCGTCTGTAGAAAGATTTCCGAGTAAGAAGTCGGCTGTCGAGTTAAAGTATTGTCCTTCTAATTGATCATCAGGTTATGGTGATGGTTTCTAACAATCCTAGTTTGTAGAAGGAGGTTATAAATATTCACATACCTAATTTGATTGCTCTCAACACTCGTCTGTTTTCTTTATTTCCTTGAAATCCTGATACCCTTCCTTTCTCTACCCCCTCCCTTTCTTTTTTCTTGAAATCTCCAGCTTCTCTTCTTCTACACATCTTGGATCTTTTTAGAAAGTTTACAATTTCCTTACCTAAATCTTTTCCAAATCTCTCTTTGCTTCTTTCTCTGAAATTTCTCTTTTTCGAAATAAGTTTGTCTAGGGCCCTTCAAAATTTTGCTGTGGAGAAGTGTGTGGAGATGATCAGCGAGAGCGAAGTGGAATTCCGCAATGTCAACACAGAGGAACTGGGACTCCTGCTTAGACTGACATATGACAATGAATATCTTGACAAACATGACCTTAGAAGTATCCGCCCCAGTAGACGTTTAAGAGGTAGACCACCAGCAAGTACATCTATGGCTAGGAAGACCCCTATAGAGAGATGGAGCGGATGAACCAGAGCCATACGGATCCCCGCAGACGAATTTCAAGTAAAGAAAATGATCGCACATGCACTAGGAGCTAGTATGAGAGTTACCCTAAAAGGCCAGACGTTTAAGTTTAACAACAAAATATACGCCTAGGATGAGGGGGCAGCCATCGGGGTTAGCATCGCCGGTGATGTGGCCAACCTTTTCATGGTATGGTGGGACAGAAGGCTTAAATAACGCCTGACACAGAACTCCATACTCATGAACATATACTCTCGCTATGTCGATGATATCAACGTAGTGGTAAAGTCACCCCCACAAGAGAGTACTCTTAAAATAGAAATAGAAACTAATAGTATGGAGAGCATCCAGCAAATAGCTAACTCCATCCACCAGAGTATTAAGGTCACGATAGACTACCCTACTAAACACCCTAACCATTGACTACCTGTACTAGATACAGAACTCTGGCTGGAAACTGAATAATAAAACCCGAATCCTTCATTCACATTATGTCAAACCTAAGGCCTCCAAATACCTGATCCACTGGAACTAAGCTATTGCGGACAATGCCAAATTCAATATATTGATGGCAGACCTCATTAGAGTAATGAGAAGTGTGTCCGCATGTGCGACCCTACAGAGTTAAAGAGTCACATACAACACTTCGTTCACCGCATGCAGTTCTCAGGATACAGCTATAGAGAAAGGATCAGAGTATACAAAGGAGCCATGACGAAATTTGAAACTATCATACGTAAGGATAGGAATGGGATTTGCCCACTCTATAGGAGTAAGTTATGGAAAACCATTGAAAGGACTAAGAAGAAGATAGGGAAGGCCAACTCATGGTATGATAGCCACAAATACCAGAGTGTCATGTTCGTCGACACCATCCCTAGAGGCGAACTGGCGTACCGCTTTAGAAGGACCCTAGACAAATTTAAGCTATCGCTGAATTTATTCAATGACATTGGTAAAAGAATACATATGATGAGAAAGCAACCATACTACAGGATATGCCAATACACACAAAGAAATTAAGGTCGAAAGGCTGGATATAGTTGGCAGAGACCATCAAGACTAAAATGCTTTCTAATCGATGTGCCAATAGCAACAGATTATGACATTTCTCAAAAAGAAATGAAGAAGTAGTTTGCTTACCAACCACATAGTTCCGGGTTCAGTCCCACTGCGTGGCACCTTGGGCAAGTGTCTTCTACTATAGCCTCGGGCCGACCAAAGCCTTGTGAGTGGATTTGGTAGACGGAAACTGAAAGAAGCCCGTCGTATATATATGTATATATATGTATATGTATGTGTGTGTATATGTTTGTGTGTCTGTGTTTGTCCCCCCAACATCGCTTGACAACCGATGCTGGTGTGTTTACGTCCCCGTAACTTAGCGGTTCGGCAAAAGAGACCGATAGAATAAGTACTAAGCTTACAGAGAATAAGCCCTGGAGTCGATTTTCTCGACTAAAGGCGGTGCTCCAGCATGGCCACAGTCAAATGACT
>NC_068981.1:128214093-128218814 GCF_001194135.2 Octopus bimaculoides
TATATATATATATATATATATATATATATATTAGGGAATATATCTTTCACAACGTACAGGAATATTCAATTTATTAATACTAAATTAAATTTCACAATATATAATATATGTATATAAATATAATTTAGAGAACCACCAGTATACAATTCAGACAATGAAAAACCCCATGACACCACCCAGAAAAGAATACATTATAAAATTACTAATCTAAGAATTCAATAAAGCATAAAAAGTAAAAAGTAGTAAATTGATAAAACATAAAATGTAAGTAGTAGTAAGTTGACTACGCGCGTTTCGTGGCTAAATTAAAATAGCGGAAGTGAGCTAGAACGTTAACACTTAGTGCTCATGCACAGCAGAGTTCAGGATCAATCTTTGTCAAGTGGCTTTACTCTGCATGCTTTACTTTCGTTACTATGGTAACAGTCCTGATACTTATTGATCATACCACGTATGTACGTACGTATAAATATTTATATATACGCGGTGTGCCTATTATACAAATGTGATCATATCTCTCAAACCACACTATGGTGTCTTAAGAATGGGAAGAACCAAGTTAAATAATGCAATCCTGAATGCCACTAAAAAGATATGATTGTCATGAACGCGTTTAGTTTTGAGCATGCTCAGTCAATGCTGACCTAGCCTAAACAACAACAATGTAATACAATTCTTTGAAATCTATTTTAAAAGTTCGCATGCCAGTGTTCACCATTTCATTGAACAGGGCCGGAGTTCAAAAATACATTCTTGAACAGGCCTTAGACACATTTCAGGCGGCTATATGAAGCTGCTGGAGACTGTAGTAAAACCTTGGCTGGAGATGGTTGCTGCTGGAAGGTCAAATCTGTGTCAGCAGAATCCAGCTCTGTGCCATACCTCCACAATTTCTGGTTTCCTAATTTGCCCGATTATAACTCTATATATTACTATATGTGGGACGCGAATGAGAAAGACACCAACGGCTCTGCTTGCAACACCAAGGCCAAGCCGGTTGCTAAGACCGAGGAGGTGTTGGAAGATCTTACCAGGAACACAGTGAGGAATGAATGCGCCAGGTTTCGGAGCCGTCTTGGGTCTGTGGTGGAAGCTGAGGGTAGCCAATTTGAATAAACTGTTATCCTCCAACCATAACCAAGTTGATCATTTTTGAGATTTTTAATTATTTTAATTTTTGGACTGGATACTGTATTTTCTTTGTCTTTTGTGGAAACTGTTAAATTTGACCTAAACGCCCTGCATGTAGGTGGCGTGTAGATGTATATTTGCAATCATGCAAAGAGTACAAGTCTGAGAAGTGCGTTTTTGGTTACTAAATATGTGCATCCCTGATTGTGTGAATATGTTCATTATCGAAGAATATCTGGAATGTTTTACAGATATTCACTCTATACCGATTGAAGTATGTTAATCTGTTTGCTTGTTTCTTTTTTCCTTTTTGCTTAGCTACATGTGAGCTGGTCGTTATTTTTTTTCACGAAAATGCTTGTCTTTTTCCAGATTGTTAGACATTTGCTAACACAGCCAAGTGCACCAATGATTATTGGTATAAACGTGAATATGTAATCAAGACAGAGATGCTGTACGTTTCAAAGCAGTTGTCCATAAATATTTTTATTTTACTTCTATTTTTTTATTGATTTCGGAACAAATGTTCACATCTACAGGGCAATAGACCTCTATGACTGCACATATTCTTTTTGTGTGTGTGCACAGGTTTCTTTGTTCGACAGAGTGTATGAGCATGCCAACGTGCGTACATGTGTGCGTGTGTCTGCGTGTCTGTGAGTGTGAAGAGCTCGTAGTATGTTAAGCTTAAATAAATCCACGATTCCAGTTTGTTTCATTGTCATAATTATTTCACTTACTCCACCAGTGCCTCTGGGAATTGCATGGCCTTTACATAGACATTCCTCCGCCTACTGAACTCAGTGGGGTTGCATGTTCATTAATTACAATTTCTGAGCAAAAAAAGATCAAATGATTTAATTTAATTCGTAATAATGCATCAAGTGCATACATGAACATATTCCTTGGCAATGAAGATATGCATGGTTCAATTACAGTCAGTGGAACTGCTCTTTTTTATGTGACGAGTCCGGCTTAGATACCACTTAGATAAAATGGATATGCACATGTGGATATGTGTGTGTGTTTTTGTGTGATGGGGTGTACATGCGTGTGTGCGCGCGCATCTGTATAACTGTGTTCAAAATTATGATATTTAATCGACAATTGAGTGCTTTTGTGTCCGTTGTGTGATTTTTCTTTTATCCGGTGAACTCCTTTGTTACTCTTCTGTGCCTCCATTTTTATTACACACACACACACACACACACACACACACACACACACACACACACACACACACACACACACACACACACACACACACACACACACACACACATACACACACACAGATATGCACACAACCCATTGCCATATGTATATAAATATATATATACTTAGATAGATACTCATATGAGTTTCGGCCAGAATTGGCGGAGGCCATGGCTAATTTAATAACACCACCTGGAAAAAACATTTAATGTTTCATATTACAGTTATTCTTTAGACAGCATTGCCCATTCAAGTAAATAGTTATTGTCTGCAGAGATATATGCGAGTATCGGTGGTTTATCTGGAATTTCTCGGAGATATTCATCCAGGAAGTTTTTGAATGTTCTGGGATCTTTTTCTTCCCTCACGTGTCATGGCATGAGGGTAAAGAGAGCAGGGCCAACTGAGGTGAAACTGTTGTCTTAGTGTTGTAGTGTGAAGTGAGCATGATTTTTGTAGAGGACGGATGGCACGGGGGACCAAGCCTTGGGTACGTTTTTGTTGTATTTGTTGTTTTTGTTGTTTAACTCAGCTCAATCCTGATGAAACAAACTCATGATAAAAACTGTTACAGCCTGAACCCTTCGATCTTTCTGTTTCTCAAGGACTACGTTATTTAATTCACTATCAGTGGCAGAAGCAGTATTAGTTCAGAATAGCATACTGCATATTTTATTTAACGTAGATATACTGAAAGAACGTCACAACACTGTAATATTTGTCCTGAGAAAGCATCTGTATAGACTTGAAAAAGCACAGAAATATGAGTTGAAGACTGTAGAGTGTGGTTGAGAGAGATTTGGCTGCTATTTCTAGTATATTGAGCGACAAAATGTTCTCCATTTTGGCTCGCATATTTCCTGTGTGATTACAACAAAAGAACTATAAAGAGTCTGGCTTACAAATTTTTGTTAAAATGCCCTCTTGAAGCCTAGAAGTCACGCTTAATCATTGTTTCTGAAATACCTTCATTTAAATTTTGCTTTAATCGTCAACATCATTTCAACATCCAGAACATGTATAGCTATGTGATTAAGAAGCCCATTTCAATCAGATGGTTTCTGATTCAATCATACTGCGCGGCATTTTGGGCAAGTGTTCTTTTTACTCTAACTCCGGGCGAACAAGGTCTTGCGAGTGAATTTGGTAGGAGAAAAACGTGTAGAAACCCTTCGTGTGTGTGTGTGTGTGTGTGTGTGCGTGTGTGTGTGCACTCATATATACATATATGTATATATATATATATGCCTCTGTGTGTGTGTTTGTGTGTGTCTGTGTCTCTGTGTATGTCTGTGTGTCTGTGTGTATGTGTGTCTATGTGTATGTGTGTATGTGTGTATGTGTGTATGTGTGTCTGTGTTTGACCCCACCACCTCAGTAGCATCTGACAACTGATGCTGGCTTGTTTACGTGCCGGAACATAGCTGTTCAGCAAAAGATAGTGATAGAATAAAAGTAAATACTAAGGGTGATTTGTTCGACCAAAAACCCTTTAAGATGATGCCCCAGTATGTACGCTATTAAATGACAGAAACAAGTAAAAGATAAAAGATGAATTATCATAAGTAATTTTTTTGTATTCACTCCATCCTAAAAAATAAATCATAACTTACATTTCTGTATACGTTGAGAGAGCAATAGTTTTTGCCTTCCACCATTGTAGCAGTTTATGTTCATTATGACATCATAATATTCCGCTTGCCAACAAACGTGTTACATTTGATAAACAAAGTGAAAGCTAAATGCTTTGAAGTTCGTAGTTTCAAATAAATATATAACAAAAATATATAATAATTTAAACGATAATAATTATAATAGTAATAACAATAATAATAATAATAATAATAAAAATAATAATTGCAACAATAACAATGGTACCTCGTAAGGATCATGCCTCTAAGAAAAGAGCCAGAAGAAAAGAATCGAAACATCGTCTAATTGTAACAAAACCGAAAGTTCAAAATAAACCACCGAACAGCGTACCTCTAAAACCTGCTCTGAAAGTACCTAAAACCACATCTTCAGATAGTAAAGTTTTACCCCAAAACAACTGCCGCAAGAAGAAAATTCGCCATAGAAGGCCTCAGAGATTTCGATTTGATCCAGGACCTTCCAAAAGGCATTAAATGTTTTGAACAATGCTGGTAGTTTCCATTTCGGTTCATTTATTTATTTATTTGTCGTGTTCTCTAACTCAACTTCGTTACTATTATGACAGAGTAAAGGCCTGAGGTTTGTTTATAGTCGTATTTCAATATACCCGGTATGCCATACAAACTATTTCAAACTCAATAATCTATCTATCTATCTATCTATCTATCTATCTATCTATCTATCTATCTATCTATCTATCTATCTCGCTATATATATATATA
>NC_068981.1:128219186-128219518 GCF_001194135.2 Octopus bimaculoides
ATATATATATATATATATATAGTGTTGGTCATCTCGGTGGGGTTACAATAAAAGATGCTTTTCTAATGTACCGCGCAGTTCGACTGAACCCTAAACCGCGTGATTGCAAAGGGACCTTCTTAACCACACAGTGATCCCTACACCTATCTACATATAAATGTTTGTAGATATGTGTGTGTGTGAATGTGAATGTGTATGTGTGTGTGTGTGTTCATCTGGTATTATTATATGCATTACATTAATTAAAAATTAATGTCTGTAACCGAGGTAACCATGGTAAAATAATAGTCTTTCTGTGTTTGTGTGAAAGTGTCAATCTCCGTCTGTGTATG
>NC_068981.1:128219708-128221084 GCF_001194135.2 Octopus bimaculoides
AAATAATAGTCTTTCTGTGTTTGTGTGAAAGTGTCAATCTCCGTCTGTGTATGTGGTCTTCTCGATCCAGACTTACACCCATCAAAACACTATTATCAACAACTTCAGCTCATGTTATAAACTTCTAATGCTTCATCTTTTGTTTCGCTAAGTCAACTTTCTGTCCAAATGATTAAATGTAAAGATATCTACCTTTCGACGTTATGGCTATGCGTGCGTGTAAGTCTCTGTGTGTATTTCAGAATTATCTTGTAGCAAGTCAATTCATTGGCAGATAACATTCATAAAAGATGCGGTTCTTTCGTTTATTTTTTTAACGCAGATGCATGTATTCGTTAGTATTTCAATATATATTGTTTTCAAATTTTGCCACAAGGCCAGAAATTTCGGGAGAGGGAGCATGTCGATTATTTCGACTCCAGTGCTCAACTGGTACCTATTTTATTGACCCCGTTAAGCACTTTGCCCTCAATGCTAAAGTTTCTGTCAGCTCTCCGACTTATTTGTAAGATATATATTGGTTTCAAATTTTGGTACAAGGCTAACAGTTTTGGGGGAAGAGCTAAGTTGATTAAATCGACCCCAGTGCTTAACTGGTACTTATTTTATCGATTCCGAAAGGATGAAAGGCAAAGTCTACCTCAGTGGAATTTGAACTCAGGACGTAAAGACAAACGGAATGCCTGACGTGCTAACTATTCTGCCAGCTCGCTGCCTTATTCTTTTCTACTGTAGACACATGACCTGAAATTTTGGGTGAGAGGCCAGTCGTTTAGATCGACCCCAGTATGCAACTGGTACTTAATTTATCGACTCCGAAAGGATGAAAAGCAAAGTCGACCTCGGCGGAATTTGAACGTAAAGACAGACGAAAAACTGCTAAGCATTTCGTCCGGCGTACTAACGTTTCTGCTAGCTCGCTGCCTTATTTGTAATATATATATCAAATGAGAAAGTTAGCAATCGTTACGCCCTGATTATGTCTCCGAATTCAATTTTGTCTACGTACTTCCCTATCTTAGTGTGCTTTTATTTCATTAAAAATCTCAATCCATTAAAAAGTTAATCTTAAAAACATTTCTTTCAAATTATCTCTGAGTTTGGAATAAACTTCTGGAATACGCAACCATGATATAAGATACTTGAGAGACAACCAATGCAATTAGCAATATAATCTCACTTAGCAGCTTATTGGGAAGTGTAATTTTCACACTCTTTCCCATGAGTATTAACAATGTATGAAATGTAAAATGGCTACAACCAATAATCGAAAATATCTATTTCTTCACAACACGAAATCAATATTATTGTATTCTAAGACACTCAGATACAGTTTGAAAGAAAGGATATACTCGATATATATATATATATATATA
>NC_068981.1:128221559-128236573 GCF_001194135.2 Octopus bimaculoides
ATATATATATATATATATATATATATATAGAGAGAGAGAGAGAGAGAGAGATATTTAAAAATCAGTATTCATTCCTTTATTTATCGAATGGTATGTAATTGAAGTTTGGCATATTCTTCCGATAATCTTCGAAATGTAATATTTTTCTCTTCAGCCCTTTTCTGGCGAGCAAATCTTCTGGGTTTGAAACAGTCAACAGTAATTTATATCTCAAACTGATACTATCAAAACGAAAGGATTGTGAGGTAATGCTAATATACACATATGTATATATACATATAAATATACATACACAAGAACGCGCGCATACACGCACGCATATACTGATTAAAATTTTATTACATATATACGCTCTCAAATGCATGCTTCCAAACACACACACACACAGACAGACAGACACACACACACACATGCAAAATTACATTACTTGCATATGAGTAATGAAAAAATAAGTATATGGGAAGAAATGAGATATAGATTAAAATTTTGATGTATACGCCGGGGTAGGTTCCCTTTTTGCAAATGCAGCACACATTTTACAGCAGTACGATGCATCATTAAAATTCATATGACACAGACTGTCACCACCTGTCAGTCATTCATTCTAACGCTGATGAAAATTCTCTAAAACCAGTCATAGCAGATAAAATGTGGGTGTAGGTTACGGTACTGCAACAAAAAGGTAGTCGTTGCTCCCCAAAAAGAGCAAGTTAGAGTCGCTCGGTCGTCTTTTCTATGACTGCAAAAGTGATGTTCATCAAGATTTTGGCCCGTTAGGTCAGATGTTTGATAAAGAATTTTATTTGGATGTACTCATGAATTTAGAAACACATTACGAATGATGTATAAACAAAATCTGCATGCTTCATCACAACGAGTTGACACTATGAGAACCTACAAACTTCATAATTAGTTAAGCAATGATTTACAGAAATTACAACAGACTTTCACACTGTGAGTGTTGTTCGTTGTCGGGAAGAGTCGTGCACATTTGGGATAATCTTCAAAGGTTGTTCTCCCTGATTTGAAATACTTAGGCTACGAGTTACATCATGGTTCAAACGATTTCCCTCAGTGACCGATTGCAATATCAAAAAAGTGACTGTAAAAGGTTTTCCCAATTTGAAACAGAAGTTTTCAGAAACACGTTTCTTTTCTAAATCATTTGTTGTTCAACTTGTGACAAATCATCAGGTACATTAATATACGTTTACTCTCGCACGTGTGGTATGATGATTAACTGGTATGGTGTCATGTGAATATTATTAAACTTACGTTCGATGTCAGCCATATGCAATCAAGAGCACGATGCACCGACTGGCTGATGCGCCGTTTCAAAAGTCCGAGTTATTTTTTTGTCAGACTTCGTATATTTTATCGTTAAAAAGTAATCGTTTTGCTGATTGACTGAATTAAAATTTGACAGAATTACTATTTTGCGAAATACCCAATGTTTTTTTTAATCTTCAGTTATGGTGTATAACATTGTAAATATTACTGTTGCTGTTTAACCCCAAATAGCTTGATCCACGAGCAAAGGCATGCAAATCATAACAAATACGTCACTTTTCTAAACTTGGAAACATTGGCACGGCGGTGCCCCAGCATAGCCGCAGTCAAATGACTGAAAGAAGTAAAAGGTAAAAGATATATATTATCAAATGTGTCGCTCCTTTTCAAGACAGAAGGGTGTAATTTACAGAAATTAGTTTGCATTTTGTGGTAGGTTGAGCAAGCACGTAGTGGATGTCTCTAATGCATTATAATCTAAAGGATTGTTTGTAGAAAAATTGAATAGTAATAGAATATAACACAGCAAATGCTTAATCGAAGTCCAACACTTCTTAGCTAGTTATGGTGTGCTGATTAATGTTATTTATTGTTCCTTCTGTTGCCGCTGCCATTTTCTCATAGAAATTAATTAGAAGTCGACAAACCTTCATTTCTATGGATTTTTCCGACTGAAAATTCCATCAACAATCTAACTAAATATAATTATAGTGTAATTTTTTTTCTTCAGTATTTTTGTGCTGAATCTTTGAATTGCTAACTTTATCACAAGAAGATTAATAAAAATGCAATAAATAAATTCCAATCAATCGTCATTAGTAATATAAATTGAATGTTCTAGAAGGTAATTGAGTTCTGTGCTAATGTTGATTGTAAAATTCGATTCTACACTTTCCTTTAACTAATAGAATATGTTAAATGTTAACCACAAGGATTCGGGAGGTCTTCAGATTGTAGCACATAAGATGATTTCGTGTTTAGTCTACCCGATATCAATTAGGGCAAATGCTTACTATTATAGTTCCAGGCTGACTTTTGCCTTATGAATGAATTTAGTCGACGAAACTGTGAGGAAGCTCGTAGTACAGTATTCGTGTGTGGGAGGTTGTGTGTGCGTGTGTGTGCACGTGCGCACGCGTTTATACATGTGTGTGTTTGCGCTTGATAACCGGTATTGGTTTGTTTATATTCCTGCAAATGAAGTGGTTCGCTAAAAAGTGGAAATTGAATAAGTAACAGGCTTGCATGGGTCACTTTAATTTGATCGACTAAACCCTACAAGTGAAATATAAATATTAACTGCGTCAATCTCATGAATCACAAAGAACTTGTGAAGGCTTTGAATACAGTCCCTTCTTCTGAACTGTACAAATAAAGAAAAAAATTGTATTATAAAAATGCATATATAAGCACGTACGCACACACACACACACACACACACACACACACACACACACTAACATATATAGTACACAAATATATACAAGCATACATACATTCATACATAAATTCTTACAAATATTCATACAACGATTTCGAGCAATGGCCATCTCTTGATTGCTCTCTTAAAGCAGCACGGAAGTGGCTTTTCCGTCCTGCTAGGAACTTACACTCTATTGCACGGATGTGGCTCTGACGGGCCCCTCTTGCAGTAGGTGTCCATCAATGGTTTACCTTTTCCGGCTACAGTCAGTCATAGTATGCAACACATAACAAAAGATTTTAGAAATCAAACGTTACCTGTAAGTGAAGTCTTTTTTGTTTTAATTAGGAAAGGCCTTGCACAAGACCAATGCCACTCTCAAACCAACGTAAGCATTTGTCCCAAAGAGACTTCTACAACACTGGATGAAAACGAATTTGCATGTGTTACATCAGTTTTCTTTGTAGAGAGAGGGGTAAGCAAAGACTAGGAACTTCTGTCTGATTTGGTGGATGGATATGTAACTCTGTTGAGTTTATTTCGCCCTTTGACAACTTTTGTTTTTCCTTCTGCAGATTGTTCAAATAAAACCACCTTTCTTACCAAGCAGTCTTGGTAGGGTTGTCGGCTTAGTCGCCGGCAGCTCAATGGCCTTTAATCTACACGGTGATTGCTTCAAATACTTTGGTATTGGTAAAAATATATCAAACAAAGATGCTGTGAACAAAGAGTAACCAAAGACTAAGACAAAGAAAAATGTGGCAGTCAGAACTTTCCTCTTACAAGACATCGACAACGTATTTGCAATATCAACACTGACACCAACATTATGGATACTTGACTTGTCAATCGAGGAAATCTATTTCTCAGACATTAAACCGCAAGATCCTGACATCAACAGTAAACTTCCACAGAAATAGTCTCTATCACAGAAAATGGGAGGAAGAGGCTTGAGACAGCCTTTTAATTCCTATGGTACTACTGAGACAGCATTTGCTAATTATAGGCAGTAAAAGTAGATACATCGGCTGTGTGCTCAAAAGCAAAGTTTATAGCATTCTACGGGTTGGTAATGAACTCCTCAATAAACATTCACTTCCTGATGATCTTTTATGAGAATCTTGAGGTGCTGTGAAAACATACTTCAGCAAAACCCTGGAAGAGAAACACTCTGCATACCATAACAAGGTTATGCATGGGTGAATGAGAATATTTGTCTCAAATTTTGGCCCAAGGGCAGCAATTTCGTGGGAGGGGATAAGTTGATTACGTCGACCCCAATGCTCAACTGTTATTTATTTTATCGATCGCGAAATGACGAAAGGCAAAGTTGACTTCAGCAGAATTTGAACGTAAAGACGGATGAAATGTTGCTAAGCATTTTACTCGGCGTACCAACGATTCTGACAACTCGCCGCCTTATGAGGTGAAGAGTAATATTAGCATGAAGCATAGCTTCTCTTGGGCTTGTAAGTGTTGCATTATCTCACGCTGCAAAAGTAATGCTCCTGCAATCCAAGAGTAGGAGATAGCTACGAAATATCTAATGAACAAAAGCGATGAAATCCTTAAATTCCCAAGATGCAACAGTAAATGTTGATCACATGTTATATCCTCTGTGAAGGATATGACATGTTATTAGCAGTTGCCTAAAAACGTCGAGGTATTACCTGTCATTGCGACATGAGATGCTGTTGCTAAAACATTATGCAATGCTGTCCGCAGAAAAGACAGCTCTGGGATAAATGTAAACAACCCCTTTGTTATTGAATACACAAGGAATACTAAATGGAACATTCCCATCAAAATTTTTACGAAGTGCAAACAGAACAGCTCTGATATCATTTGGGGATTTAAAACAAGAGAAAAATCTGACATACAATAGTGAACAGTTCTTCCAAAATCAACAAGGAGATAATTTATGGATATTTATGGATAGCTGCTTCAAAGTCTGCATCTCTTCCCTGATTATAAATATGAATTTATAATAAAAAATTATTGGTGCACACGGTTATGCTAACCAATATTTAAATGACCATGTGGAAAAGCCAAGATTTTCTGGTAAAAAAAGACTGGCTAACACGCATAAATATAATCTGTAAGCGGAACATTAATAGTAAGTTCAACATATAATATTTAACGTTGTTGTCATCCGATTTGCAGCGATGGGGCTTTATTTCTTGTTAGAAACCAGCTTCCTCTTTACAGGAAGAATTCTGATAAATAAAAAACTATGATAATCATACATGAACTACCCATCATAAGATCATACATTAGCTCGATAGCGTAAGGTACCCAAAATGATACTAATAAATATTTAACAATAAATCCATATACTTTATTACTGATCTGTGAAAAGAAAGTGTTTGTCAAAATTTCGCATGTGAAAGACCAGCTATCAAGGCGACTAAAAAGCAACTGTAACAAATGGTTTCACTTACATGCTAAATGGCTAGAATAGTAATTTCTCACATTATCACGAAACCACATATTTCGGTTGACTCAATCATATGAAGATGGAAAGTAAAGTCGATTCTAATAAAAACAAAACTTTGAATGTAGAAGAATGTAAGTAAATGTTGTAGTACCACTATTCCTACTACTAAAATAAGATGAGTACGTTTCTAAACATTTTTCAGTGAATATTGAATACAGTTCTTTGAAAATACATTTTATTACTGTAATAACAGAAGTCTTTTTCAGTTCCGTATACTTTGTAAACTGAAAAAATATATATATAACTTATGCTAAAATATGTGTGACACGGACCGATAACTATGCACAAGCTGACGCACGCATTTACTCTTTCCACGGCACACTTACCAGTAACATTAAATCCTCAATCCTTTATATAACGGAAATGCATAAGAAAAAATATTTTCATTGTTTGAATACTGTGTTTATACGTAATCATTGACGAACACTGTGAACAAGAACAGCTTGGTGTTGGCAAACAACGCCAGAAGTGATTAATGCTGCAATACAAAATGTCAAAATGTCAGCATGAATATTAATTTACCCTACCCTGAATCGATAAAGCGTTTGAGGCCGAAGTAACATTACCTACAGTGGTGAGTGGGACATCTCTTGATTTGCATTAAATTTCCAATTAAATTATTCCATGGCATATATCAACTTGAACCTCAGTTAATGTTACATTTCTGCAACAACAGCCTCAGCAGTATTATCGTCAACGACAACGATGACAGCATCACTATCACCATCGACAACAACAGCAACTTTAGCAGCAGTTATAAGAACAATAACAACAACAACAACAGGAAATGCAGCCATTTATTAAGGAAAGACAACTCATATTACTGAATCTGTCGAGCAGCATTAATCCTTTAATAATTAGAAATAGCAATTAAGTGAATTCAGGAATTCACCGGCAATATAATCCTTGCCAGCACACTCACCAAGCCCAAACATCAAGCACCCCACGAGTCACAAATTACACCAGCTTCTGCGACTGCAACTATGAAAACAGTTTGATAGTGGCGCGTCCGCACCACCAACACCAGGACAGTATAATGAGCCAACAGAAAAAAGCCTCTACACTATTGCTCGACCTGCTAGAAATAGCAACCAAAGCTCATCTTAACGTCTGAAAAATAAGGTGGATTAGATACCCAAGTCCTGAATGCGATTACCTCGTAAAAGGAAAACGATGATGTGGCCATGTATGAAACGCTGACGATCATAACTTTGCTTAATCAAGCTGTTCTACATCTAGACAAGTGAAGGCACATGGCTTAATGGTTAAGGTATTTGGCGCACGATCGTGAGTTTAATTCCCGGCGACGTGTTTTGTCCTTGAGCAAGACACTTTATTTTATGTTGCTTCAGTCCATTCAGCTAGTAAAAATGAGTAAAACCTGTATTTCAAAAGCCTCTCCACTTGTCATATTGTGTCATGCTGAATCTTTCTGAGAACTACGTTAAGGGTACGCGTGTCTGTGGAGCGCTCTGTCACTTGCACATTAATTTCACGAGCAGACTGTTCTGTTGAGCAGATCAACTGGAACCCTCGTCCTCGCAACCGACGCAGTGCCAGTTTTTTTTAAAAGTTTACAGTTAGATAATAAACAATAACAAAAGAACTACTTTGGACCACACCAACACCACTTATGCAATCATGTCGACGGACGTCACAAATGCAGCCACAAGCAAACGAGAAAAGCTTCTACATAGACAACGAGGGGAGCTTTTACGTCAATGATTTCCAATTGAAGTATCATGACCTCCGGGTTGTGATAAGAAATAATTAAAGGTATAGTAAGATTTTAGATTTAAATAACAATGCTCTGCCTGACCTCTTGATCTGCTAGGCATAGCGGCTAGATTTATCTCAAATTACATTTTATCATCCTGAAAAAAAAATAGGAAGGATTCATTAGATAATGTAACCATAGATACATCATGATTGTAAAATCGGCAGAATGGTCATGGATAGAATATCTTTGGATAAGAATTTGCTCGATTAGGGATTTAAAAAAACGACGGCATACAATGTTGGTGAATATGATCCAATAACGTTACATATGCAATTACATCTGCACCAACAAAGCAATGCAGCCTCACCCAGAGGGTATCACTATGCACCCGATTGACCTGCTAGAAATAACAGCCAAATTTCCTCAAATTACATACTTTACTGTCCATAAAATAAGGAAATGTACATTGGACAATTTGGTTCTTACACAAAAAAACTGGGCGGTCATGACAGAAATACCTACAATCATGAGTCTGCTTGTAAACAACCGGCCCAGGGTTAAACGACAATAACAATTATAATTTCAATATCCACAATACAAGCAAACTCACCAACATCGCTTCTTTTATCTTAATTTTGTGCTAATGAGGAAAATAATTATATCTTACATTGAAGATGTAGCTTCAAAATGTTTTTGTTTTTTTTAAATTTTGTTTAGATAGCGTTGAAGCCATTGTTACTGATATTATTGATGTCATTTATCTGCTGCTGATGTTGCCGCTGTTGCTATTGTTGTTTTGTAAATAAGTTTAAAGTTAAAATTAAAATAATCCCAGTGAGAGAGTACAGAAAAGAAATCAGAATATGTGTATGACGAACATCAGTTGTTTATGTCCGGTCATAGCAACGTATTAAATTAATTAGATACAACGTCTGCCTGAGTCGATAGCTCTCTGTTCATAAACAACCAGAATCTCAAACGGACATTTGTTAATTTCTGCTTCGATTTGGTGTATTTAATTAATGTGGCATCACGAATAGTAAATAAATACTAAAGCAATAAAACTGATTAGCTAATCAATAAACAATGATTGGCATAGTATTGTGCACTTGACAAACATGGCAACATTTTCATGGAATTTGAAACATTTTCGTCAATAATTTCTTGTTCAAAATTTTTGATGTGGAAGTAATTACTAATGTATGACATTTATGTGTTGTTGTTGTTTGCTCAGATCGAGCAGGTCATCTTGTCTCCTACTCTCGAGACAGTGTAATTAGGACTACATCTAATGTGAGTTTCTTTTCTCTCAAGATGATAGTGTGGAATATGAGCATGATTTGGCTGCTATTGCAAATAGGTCGAACAGTTGGGTGGAGATTTCTACGTTGGCTTGATAATCAAGAAAGGGATAGATAGAGCTGAGCAAATTTATCTCAGTAAATATTTTTTCTATCCCGAGAGAGGGGTAAAAGGTAAGACTGAATACAGTGGGATTTGAAATCAGCAAAATGAATTACTCAAGTAGGTAAACAGCATCTGCGTTCTCTACCTAGTTTTTGATTTCTAACATAGTCACAACGTTAAAAAATTTGGTGTGCACTGTCGATTATACAGAGCTCAGTCAGTAATTACTACTAATTTTATTTCATAGACCTTAAGAAGAAAGAATGAAAGACAAAGTTGAACTCAACGAGATTTGAAATCGGAATGCATAAAGCCGTGAATATGTAACAATTCTACAAATCAACCAGAAAAAACTAAATATATCAGAAGGAAGTTTAAGCTTCAAATCTGTTTCTTTAATTCTGCCTGCACTGTTTAAGCACAGGACACGTGATACATAGCACGTATTTCTCTGGTGTCTATGAATCATACGGGATACACATTCCAAATTTTTTTTCCACAATAAGAGTAAATTGGGAATTACGAAAGAGAAGGGCGTATGGAACAAGGGCTAACTAAAAGTATGAAAACAAGCATGGACGTTAAGGCCAAACTTTTGAAAATGCTTTTGACAGGTAAAAGTTTAATGTCTAGGTGATGTAGACTTCCATATCAAGCTTCAATCTAGTGTTGCAGACGGATTAATATTGATTTTCAGCCCAACACATATAAATATGACATGAAATTGATGAAAATCTTTCAGCTAAAACTATTCATCTCCGTAATTTCTATTATATCGCATATGTAATCTTTTATTCCTTAATAAATTTTTTTTTTCATTCATTCTTTCTATCTTTTTTGCATAATTGAAAAAAAAATTTGTGTCCTTCTTCCCTGAGTTCTTGTATATAACCAGCCTTATTTCAGTATTCATTCATTTATTGGTAAATTTTGTGGCTAAATATAGATAAAATGTAATAGAATCTGTCTTCGAATGAAATCAAAATTGAAATGCTTGACATTTACAAAAAAGCATCTATGTATTGTATTTATCTAAATCATTATTTTTTAAACATTTTCGGACTATCGTTGCCCTTTAGAAACTTATATTTCATCTTCATGCCCTACCCCGAAAAGTCAGTAAGCCTTTTATTATTTTATTATTCAGCATCTTTAAATCATGCCGTTTTACTATTTGCTGGTTTCTCTTTTTTTAACAAAATGCTCGTAACGACTCTAAATCCAAATTCAGCTGTTTATGGAAACAAATTTAGAAAATTTTCACGTGAGTTCATAATCCAGAAAATATTTGTTAAATTGGTGATGCAGTCAGTAATAATAGTGCTGATTTTAAATATGATTTTTTCAATTGTTCTTTGGTTTTCAATCACTTCTTGTAGTTATAGCATTGTTTCTTTAATACTTGAAAATGTGTCTAAGGCTCAGTTTGGAATATTCGTAGCGAGAATAACTTCGCAGGATAATATGGTGATATTATCCCGCGAAGTTATTTATTAAACGCTCCCGATAGACCTAAACATCCCGATCATATATTTTTCTTTTATATTTGAATGCAGAAAGACTCGAAAACTGATAAAATTCTTTGCATACCAAATTGATTTTTGAACAGAATAAGCTTAGAAACTTATATATATGTAACAGTCTTCATTTTGATAAAACTTAATTCATCTCCTTTGCAAATGCAAATTAATTTGATTAAATTTGAAATATAAATCTGACGTACAAGTTTGTAGTTTCTAATCTTCATGTTAAATAGCAGGAAAGCATTTCTATTCTAAAAGACTTCCCTTACTGTTTCCAAAAGCAACACAGACTGGCACCTTTTAACAGCCAACAAACTTGAGCCCTAATTAAGTTTTTGATTGCTTTGTTCTCACCGCAGTCTGTATCACTAAAAGAATTGTTTCTTAATTTGTTAATTACCATAACGACGTATTACAATGAGTGATACAAGTGACCACAAAGAATTTTTTAAACTAAATATTATCTATGTATTACACAATACCCCGCCCATACATATCCGGCACTGACTTATTTTAAGTGTGCAGTGAATTCTTGGTAAGAGACCACCATCAATGGTGCTTCGTAAGTCGCAGCTGTCATTATATCTGTAAGAGGAAAGGCGACGAGCTGATAGATTTGTTAGCGCGTCGGACAAAATGTTTAGTTATTTCTTCTGATTGTTTTCGTTCTGAGTCCAAATTCCTCGAGACCATCTTGGTCTTCCATCCTTTCGGGTTCGATAAATAAAACATCAGAAAAGACTGGGTCGATGTATTTGACTTTACCCCCCCCCCCCCATTAAATGAGTGCACTTGTGCCAAAATTTTGTTTGAATTATATTTCCAAGAGGAATAGCCTTCCCTTTAAAGGAAAAAAAAACTGTTCAGCATGAAATATCAACTCTACTTTTGTATCCATTTAAGAATGCCAGGCATTTAATTATTCATTTCCTTGTAGATATAATTCACTCCAGCTGTAGAGAAAATTAAGTAAGCCTCGAAGTTTTCCACAACCTTGCCCAGTTCACCAATTCGTAGTTGAGTTATTGTTCAAAGGAATTTTATTAAGTCAGTTGCTGGTTTCCATAACAGGTATAGTACAACCTCACAACCATCTAGCAGGATCAATTTTTCGCTAAATAATATTTGACTTAATGGACTTGTCAATCAGTAATGGAATTTTTTAAGAAACGTGTAACCTATATTTTCTTGCATTCATGCGAACGAAAACTATACTTGACAACGTTGGCTGTTCGGAAAATTAACCTCGAAGTGTTTTAAAAATAAGATAAATCATTATTTGCTTTGTCAGCATAAGTTACTTTTTTGAGCGTGTGTGTATGTGGTTCATATCATTTTTCTTCTGATTATTTTATTTATTTATACCATTTACTTATTTATTCATTTTCAAGTGCTGTTCTAATCTTGAAACTTTCAATGTTTCTTAGAAATACACTCTTTGGCAAATCAGACACATTGGTAATAGTTTGTAGCTATCGGAATAAAGCCAAGCCATATCATAAATATTCGATAATGTACTGTCGATATTTCTCTTGTTCTGACGTGGTAATATCAGTAAAAGATATAGTATTCTCGATCTGTATATCATTATTAATTTTATTTAATATTATTCATTAACTTAGATCACACTACACTTAACGCTGGTGACAATCTTACAAGTAACTACTCATTTGTATACTTTACCATGTTTCCATCTGACCACATATTGCCTTCCACACATATAGATATATATATGTATGTATATTTATATGTATATATATAGGATGGAGTACACGCAGTTCTAAATCATATTCTCTTCTATTGGTGGTTTTACTCGAAGAAGATATTTGCGAAGTGTTGTATTACTTTTGAATACTGTCCTGATGTCATATGGGCCACATATCTTTTGTATCTTTTCAGAGAGGCCTTTCACATAGGGTAGACAAACTGTGGACAGTTTATCGGATTCATCCTCTCTTTTCTTTATAATTGGAGTAGATAGTATGTTTTGGGGGAGTAGCTGTTGCTTAATAGAGTGTTACTGAGCTTGATCATTTCTTCATGGCGTATATTATGATTGCTACTTATATTCATTGCTCGATGTTTTAGGCACTGAGCAATCCCTCTCTTTACACTGTATGGATAGTGGGAGTTGAAGTTGAGGTATCGTCCAGTGAAGGTCAGCTTGCGGTATACGGATGTCCTGAAGCCATACTTGGTGCGTGTTATTAAGACATTCAGGAATGCTAGCTGATTGTCCTTTTCCTTTTCCATTGTGAACTGTATGGATGGCTTTATTGAGTTCACATAATCTAACAGCACTTGGACATCTTCCTGGTGGGGCCAGAGTATGAAGGTGTCATCAACATATCGCAAACGTAGGGTTAGTTTTAGTGGTGTTGATCCTAAAGCCAAATTCTCAAAGTATTCCAGGTATATATTGGCTATTATCGGTGATCATGGCGAACCCATAGCTAAACCCTCTTCTTGTCGATATATATCAGTGTCCATACTCAAGTAGGTAGTTTCTACACAGAAGGTCAACATTTCCATCAATTTTCTTATTGGTATATTAGTGCGTTCTTTTAGACGGGTGTCTGTCACTAGTTTTTCTTGAATCACCGATAGTGCTTCACCAGTTGGGATTTTGGTGAATAGACTTATCACATTTAGATTCACCATCTGGTTGGATTCAATGGAGGTATCCTTGATAAATTCTATGAAGTGGGTGGAATTCTTCACGAATGATGTAGCCTTTCCTGCTAATGGACTGATTATATCCACAAAGAAGCAGCTCAGCGGATAACATGTAAAACCACCAATAGAAGAGAATATGACTAAGAACTGCGTGTACTCCATTCCATGTAGTTGCGGTAGGTTATACAATGGCGAAACATGTCGCCCCCTCAAAATAAGGGTAGAGGAACATCGCAAAGCTGTAACATGGGGAGATATTGATAAATCGGGTATAGCTGATCACGTATGGAAAAATGGAGACCACCTCCCCCTGTGGGATGAAGTTAAAATAATAAACAGAGAACACCACTGGAAAATACGAAAACTAAAAGCAGCAGCACATATGCTAGGACACAACAACCTCCTAAACAGACCGAGTGCAGATATGAACAGCATATGGGAACCGGTATTAAGGAAGGATAGGAGAATATTAGATTTATAAGCGCTAAAATTCACTCCATAATTGCCCACGGGCATATGGCATAGTGGTTAAGGGCGCGGGCTGCTAACCCCAAGATTCCGAGTACTAATAATAATAGTAATAATAGTAATAATAATAACAATAACAACAACATTGAAAAATACCTTAGGAATGAGAACCCAATTTCGAAATTTCCCCAAGACACCTGATGAAGGCTGGAGGGTATATCAGCCGAAACGTTGTCTTAACAGCAAACAAGATGAGGACAAATATCCGTCAATTGTAAATATATGTGTATATATGTATATAAATGTATTTATATATATATACGTATAAGTATGTATATAGAGAGAGCTATTATACAAAGAACTGAATTATAAGAAAGTAGTTAAGGAAGTGGGGTGGAAAAATTATTTAAGATTAATAAAAAGGAATTTTGACATATGTCTGTAAGAAAAATCTTTTTCATCTCTCGAATTTACAAGAGAGCCGTTCATTTTCATTATTTTATAACTCTCTTCTAGGCATAATTTTCAGATCCTATTATTATGCCTATAAGGTGGAACTGAAGAAAGAATTTTCCAAGAAATCAAGTACTCTATATTACTTCTTTTCAGTTGTCAAACCTTTTTGGATAGACCTGTGCTATTTTCTTTTCTACGATCATTAAAAGATGATCTATGATTAATTAATCTTAATTTAAAAGGATTTTGTGTACATCCAATGTAAGTAAATTTTGAGAGACTATGGGTACTAATTATTGCTGGGTATACTACATCTTTCATTTTACAGTTACCTGCTACCTCACAAGTATTCGGGTTTCTACAATTACAAATAGAACTATTTGTTGGTACTATTGTTGTTATGTCTATATATATTAAGGGTAATTGAGGTTATGTTATTCTGATAATTGTTGTTTTTTGATATGGAATTATTGGGGTAAGCATGTATATTAGAAGGAGTTGTTTTTCATTGTAGAATTGGTCTAGTTTCTTATTGTTAAATGAAGAGATGATCCTAAATAGGTTTGGAGATACTGAAAATCCAAATCTGATCATTTTGTTATTAAATATTTTTGCATATTTAGAGTTTTTAAAGTTCTTTTTAATAATGTTTCAATGGATTTAATAAAATTAGATTTTAGATGTTTTGCAAAAGGAATTATGATCTAAATGATGTTATTGTTGTATTCTTTATTGTCGTAGTAGCTTATATTTTGCGGGTCATCTATTCATACATATGGTATAGGTTTCTTTTTTCTATATTATTACTCCTAACTTTATTAATATGAGTTATGCAGTTATGTGAGTTATTGGAAGGATGAGATGTAGCGGGACAAGTTTGATTTTTAAAGTGTGTACGTTTCATGTTCTTATTTCTATCTATGGTTATTTGTTTTCGTTATTTATTGTCTGTATACTTGCGTTTGATTAGATTATTAACAGTGTATTTGGTGATTTGTGGGTTGGTAAAATTAGTATTATTCGTTCTATTAGACAGATTATGTTTATGCTGCTCATATTTATAGAGTTTATTATTATGATGTTTATTGCTGTTGTAGGATTTGTGTTTGTTGGTAATGTATTGCTGATGAATATTATTGGGTTTTCTAATTTACTAGTTGATGTGGGTTCAGTAATATGGTTAGTATTGTTCTTATCAAGATAACTCTTGGGATAATTAGAATAGGTGTTATTGTTTTTGTTGTACTTAATTCGATATTTATATCTTGCCTCTTTAAGTGTTAAATTACAATAGTCTTTGTGCTTGTTAAAAATGTCCTCATTGGATGAAATTGGTTAATTCTACTTACTATGTTAGAGGTTACAATATTTATAATATTATAAGGATGGTTACTTTGTGCATGTGTGTATGTGATATTGTTAT
Source organism: Octopus bimaculoides (assembly GCF_001194135.2). Taxonomy (NCBI): domain Eukaryota; kingdom Metazoa; phylum Mollusca; class Cephalopoda; order Octopoda; family Octopodidae; genus Octopus; species Octopus bimaculoides. Next base: position 128,236,443 of record NC_068981.1, read on the forward strand.
TAGGTTTATGGTAAGGTTGATAAGATGATGCATTGAGGTTAAAGTTATGTATATATATGCATATGTATTTACATACACACACACACACACACACACACATGTATATATATATATATATATATATATATATA
>NC_068981.1:128237465-128245765 GCF_001194135.2 Octopus bimaculoides
TATATATATATATGAAATGTATCTATGTTATTTTTTCTACATGCAACAGCTTACTAATAATGCTAAGATCCATCAAGTTGTTTTGACATACGCGTTTAAAATATCGTATTTGCAGAGAGAAGGGACATCCAATACGTCTTTAAATATAATTCAATCTTTTGTCATGATGCTTCAGTAGATTTTTGTTCCTACAATATTAAGTGATCGATACTGAAAGATGTGTCATTTTTAACTCCTGTGGCCTAGGAAACTGCATGCTGCGCTGCATTATTAGTTTGCTTCTGACTGATCTGAAAATGATAAATGAAGAAACAGCCGGAAAAATTTACAACTCATAGGTCCTCTATATGTTTTTTTTTTTTTTTTTTCAAATATGGGTTTCGGAGTATCGGCAGAATAAAACGTCACCTTTCAGTAAATACATTAACATCCCAGTGCCGCCGCGTGTATTTTGTAGTTAACTGCTTTGTGCATTTGACAATAAACATAATGAAAAATAAATAACATGATGGATGGATTTATGGAAATAAATATAACCCAGAACAGACAATATAACAAATAATACATTATATATTTGTCTAATTACTCGTCGAGGAGTGTAGTACAATGGAAACATGCTGGGCTTATAACCCAAAGATCTGTGGATTGTAACTACGTCCTGCAAAGAAATGGATACAATTTTTAATATTTATACATAGCAACTAAGCTATCAACAAGTATACCAACCATATACAAAGATAGATGAAAATTATATTATGCAATACAAATTTACACACGGTCAGAGGATCGCCAGTTGACCGGAGTAAACCAAAACCCAAGCAGCGTAGGCATTTTGGTTAGTATATAGGATTATAAATCCTTTATTTTTTTTTAACTTCTATTATTTATCAATGGGTAATTAGGAAAAAATATTGTAAGTTTCGCAACTTTCAATATCTTTCAATATCTCTAAAATGTCCTGACATTTGATAAAACTTTTTTTAACGATATACTAAATTTTTAAAAAAATACCTACGAACCAGGAACCAAAAGCGGTTCGCGAATGCAGCTGAAAACTAAACCACTACTACACATTCTACAGTAATACTTCAATTTGTCCAAACAGTGATTTACACTGAAGGTTCTTTCCATTTCTTTGAAATTCAACAAAAACACAAAATATAATTCACGGATAATCAAAGCAACCGGCAGGAGTCGTGATATTTGTATTCAATAGTACACTTGCTCGTTTGAATCAACAAAGACTGAATTATCTCAACATGTTGTTCATGTTTACTTACACACACGTATAAACAGTCATATAACAGCGTGTAATATCAGCAGTGGCTTCATTTGCCGCGAACATGTGAAATAGGAAAATACTGAAATGTGTGTGTGTGTGTGTGTGTGTGTGTGTGTGTGTGTGTGTAGTATCCATTTTCAATGCATTCAGGCAGATATTCAAACGTAAATATCGCTGTTGTTCGAGAACATATTGGGAGTGATTAGATATGTTATTGTTTGGATTCTCGCTGTTCTGCCGTACACCATATATTATCTTTGTTTGTCAGACAGCATCACGCGTCAGCAAATGATTTCTTTGCAGATTTTTAAAAAACCAGAACCTGTATTCTTGTTAGATTCATCGCTCCGGAATCGCTTTGACTGAAAGTACACGCAATAAGGTCGAAATATCGTAGTGCCTTACATTGATGAATCGAGTGTCTTATGAAGAAAACACCGTTTCAAAAGGAAGAGCCGTTCTCGGATGAAGAAAAACAACAGCACATTTGAATCAGCCATAATGTATTGAGTATAAACAGATACATTATTGTTTGAATTCTCGCTGTTCTGCGTGCACCTCACGAAATGTGTGTGTAGCAGGGTTGTGTGGGTGGGGTGGGGAGTTTTGTGTGTGTGTTGAGTGTATGTGCGTGTGTGGCTGCTCGTTCCTGACAAGAATATTAACTGATAGTTTTATTTACAATACATACATATTCGATCAAAACTCAGCATGAATGACTAAATTACTTAATTAATTAAATAGCACTATACAGCTATAGAACAAGCAAGGCTAATTTATGGTATCTGTTTTCTCTCAGCGAGACCACAGGTATGCTTGCTAAAACCAAAAAACGCTAGTACGTTCACATTATATTTCTGCTCGTCTATTGCTCTTCCGAGCGTTTACTAATTAATTCATTTACATTTGCACTGTTCTACAAAGACGAACTAATCGACTTCTGCCCGTGTGTGTATTCCATGTATAGCTATAAGCTATTATTCTTTCTACTGTTAGAAACGAATAACAGATTTCTGATGAGACATTCACAAACTAATGAGTTCAATCTATTTTCTAGACGCATAGAACAAAAAACGAACTTTTACCACAGTGTCTAATCTTTCCCATGTAAACTTATATATGTGTATTCTAATAAACACATGCTTGTAAATTTACATTTTAGCTCTCAATATTATAATTTATAAGGAAGCTCTAGCTGATTTCTGGATCTCAAAGGTTTTAATATTTATGGCGAGGAAGGCGGCGAGCTGGCAGAATCGTTAGCACACCGGCAAAATTCATAGCAGCATTTCGTTCATCGTTAAGTTATTAGTTCAAATTCTGCTGAGGTCGATTTACCCTTTCAGGAGTCGATAAGTACCAGGCAAGCATTGGAGTCTATTTAATCGACTTGCACCCTTCCCTATAACAGCTAGCCTTGTGTCAAAATTTGAAACCAATATAATTTTTGAGGAAGCTCTAGCTGATATCTGGATCTCATAGGTTTTAGTATTTACGGAGAGGGAGGCGGTGAGCTGCAAAATTGTTAGCATGCCAGGGAAAATATTTAGCGGTATTTCGTTTGTCTTTACGGTCTGAATTCAAATTCAGTCGAGGTCGATTTTGCCTTTCATCCTTTCGGAGTTGGTAAAATAAGTACCAGTTGAGCGCTGGGGGTCTGTTTAATCGACTTCCCTACTCTCCCGAAATTGCTGGCCTTGTGCCAAAAAATTGAAACCAATTCTTATGGAGCGGATTTGCTCTACAGCTCAGTCATTTATCCTAAATATTGAGAACAGTAATGTTGCTGAAATGCGTTGTGAGCTGCTTTATTGTAAGAAGAAAGTGCCAGATTCTCTGGTCACTCTTCATTTGTTTGCAACAACTTTGTACGATAAACTTTCATCATTACTTGAATATTGAAACATTTAAGTGAAACGATAGAAATAATGGGAGGATATTGATCTCAAGGTTTACTATACTTACGTACGTATGCATATATGTGTATGTATGTATACATACGCATATATACCCATACATACATACATGTATACATACATACATATATATGTATACCCAGATGTATAATATACATACATGTATGTATATGTAGTGTGTGTCTGTGTGTGTGTGTGTGTGTGTGTGTGTGTGTGTGTGTGTGTGTCTACTTGTTTGAAATGAAAACCGCAAGCCACTGAAGGAGTAAATCACACTAAAAGCTTGGCTTGAAATACCGATAAATTTATAACATCTCCCCATCCTTGAAAGTTACCTTACGCAACCCTGAAGCAAAATAATCTCCATTGAGTATTTCCCATACAAAAGGCAATAAATATCAACTGTGAGCTTTGTGCATGTTTTAGGCTGTGAATTTTGATGACCACAGTGTTTTTGCTTGAATTCCTGAAATAAAATCTATCTATTAATGGCTGATAATTTTATGGCATTCGGAAAAAAACAGCTGTTTGGAAGTTGTTACATTAATGGCGTAAGAGAACCGAAATAGCTTTCTCAAGAAATCCATAAAACCTAGCATTCTATATCTTGTCCGATATACATACTGATAATTCTCACCAGATTATATTGCCAGGCAGTTCACATTTAGTTTTTCTAGGGGAAGGGAAGAGGAGCATAGCATGTTTCCTTCGTATTATCAACAACAATACACATTCTGACTTAACAAACTTCATTCCAAGGTCTGTAAAATACTGAATAATGAAATCAGATTGTTTTTGTGTACGTATATACGTGCGTATGTACGCACATATGTATGTATGTATGTATGTATGTATGTATGTATGTATGTATTATGTATGTTTGTACGTACGTGTGTGTATGTGAGGGAACATAGCCTAGTGGTTAGGGTGTTGCACTCCAGATCGTGAGATCCTGGTTTCAATTCCTGGATCGGGTCGTCCGCTGTGTTCTTCAGCAAAACACTTCATTTCATACTGCTGTGCGATAGCATCCACACGTGATGTGTGTTACATCGTGCACGTGTACAAGCAACGTCCATTTGATGGGGGTGGGGAGTGAGCTAATGTACGGCACAAACATTTGACCACTATAAACAAATCTCTTGTGCAAGCTGTTCGGCAAGAAATTGCAAAACCTTCTTTCTCAGACTTCAAGAGACTACCATCATCATCAGCGTCATGTATGTAAGTATGCATGTGTGTATGTACGTATGGAGGGATGGATGTATAGATGGATGGATGGACGGACGGATGGATGGATGGATGGATGGATGGATGGATGGATGGATCCCTGTCTTTATCAAAGGTTGATTATTCAGATAAAATGTCTGTATCTTTTATGTTGAAAGGAGACTCGGCAAACGTCACATGCTGTAATGGCAAAATTGTCATATTGATTCGTGGGTGGATTCTATAGTTTGTGCGGAAGTGTGTCCACTCATTATTGTGAATGAGTTGCCTACTATTTTACAAACGGAGGCCACCTTTGGTCTCCGATTCGGTTTCCTTGGAAAGGTATTTCCATTTTCCTACACCGTTAATAAAACAACTTCAACACCTTTCAAATTCCTAGTCTCACAGAATTCCATAAAAGGTATCAGATATGGGCTGTGTTGTGTGGTTAAGAAGCTTCCTGCCCAATCATGTAGTATTAGGTTAAGTCTCACCAGACAGAAGTGGGCAAGTGTCTTTTACTATTGTCCCGGATTGACCAAGAGCTCCTGAGTGGATTCGGTAGACGTAAACACCTATATGTATATATGGGTGTGGATATGTATATATCTATATGTGTGTGTGTCTTTGTGACAACTGCTGCTTGTTTGCTTACGTCTCCGTAGCTTAGCGGTTCGGCAAAACAGACCGATAGAATAAGTGTCAGGCTTTAAAAAGTAAGTACTGAGTCGATTTATTCGACTAAACTCTTCAAGGCTTTGCCCGAGCATGGCCGCAGTCCAATGACTGAAACAAGTAAAAGATAAAAGATATTAATGTATATGGTTTATCACAGAAATTCAGTCAATTTATTTTACTGAACAGTTACATGATTATAAATATGTATTCTAAATCGTGTGTGTGTGTGTGTGTGTGTGTGTGTGTGTGTGTGTGTGTGTGTGTGTGTGTGTGTGTGTGTGTACACTTGTGTATATGTTTTTGTTTGCATATATGTTTTAATATGCATATATAAATATACGAATGGAAAATTATTCAAATTTTTCCTCCGTTTGTGTTTCCACACTTTGCCGAAAAGTTTACCTCAAGGATAAGTTGATAGCTTATTAATAGATCAATAGCTCTTAGATCGACTGCAATGCTATACAGTATCCGCAGTCCAATCTTCTTAGCTGTAAATGCATATATACCTAGTGGAGATGTGAGAACTTTGTAATTAATGAACAATTTCCTATCTTAACCTCTAATTGATATAAATAAATTAATTATCTCCTTTTATGCTAAGCGTATATGTCGGTGGATCATCAAATGGTCAATCTTTTCAATACTATGAAATGTTACAAAGCAAAACATCGACAACGAAACAACGGGATAGTAGCTACATGGTCACCGGACGCGCAGGTTGTAGAAGTCAAATCACACTTACATAACACTCTACCAGCTTTAAAAATGTAAACATACTAGATAATTAGATAATGTAGTCCAAAATGTACTATTTTTTTATAAGAAAACAAAACAGTTTAATCATAATAAAAATGTCATTGGCCCTAAGTCTTCCCGATCAAGGCTATCCTGGGTTAGACAAACAAAAGATAGAAAAATAACACCCAAACAACAGTAATGACAAAAAAAACCCTTTTTTTTCTGACTGCAATGGCTATTCATTGAAGGCAAAGATCACGTTTTAGATCGTTATGCCATTTTAGAAAGCAAGCATTTACACCTACACCATTTCACATTATCTTACATGCATATTCAGACACATATGCACACACACACACACACACACACACACACACACACACACACACACACACACACACACACACACACACACACACACACACACACACACACACACACACACACACAAACACACACACACACACACACACATACACACACACACACACACACTTATGTATGCGCATATGCATATACATATTTGTGTAAATATATATGTATGTGTGTGTGCATACGTACATGTATACACTTACATTTGTGTTTGTATGTTTGTATGTATACATGTGTATGCTTGTATGGTACGTGTGTATGCTTGCATAATCTCCCAGCCATTTCTGGTGTAATTATAAACTAAATTATTTTTTCACCACAGTTTGTCATAATGATATATTAGCAAATCTAACAGGTTGTTTCAGATTATGGCAAAAATATATATATATAACATTAACATATCCATTTGTAATTACCATAGACTTGTAATTGATATACTCGCCAAATAACAAAGCCATATTTAATTTCGTTTAGTAGGAGTATTGCAAATGGCATCTTTTAGATTAACTGAAGTAGGAAAATATGAGATGGCAGTGTTACTCGATCCAAAAGAATACAATACAGTAATAGGCGAAACTAGTTATTGTTGTTGATAAGACTTTATAAGTATTTGATCTTTAATATGAGCTGGAAATGTATTTCATCTTCAATGTTTATATTCCCTGTTTATTCCGTGCTGATATAGATAACTTGTAAATCCCTGTAAATTCTAAAATTACGTTTTCTAAAGTCAAATACACAGACATGAAGCGGTAACTAGTATGTATTCTTCTTGTTCTATTCCCTTAGCAAGTTTTACAAAATGAAATTCTACGAGTATTACCTAAGACGTGAACTTCATTTTAGCCGGTGTCACATTGCAAAATGAATGTGAAAAGGACTTAACAAATGTAAGGTCTGAACTACCTCAATTAGAGAGACGTGTACAAGCAAGAGTTAAATGAAATGAGAATGCCGCGTCACGAACATGGCACTTACCACCATTCTGGAGCGTAGATATTGTTTAACTAAAATCTAGAGTGAAATGGTCGAGTGGATTTTTATGTTTTTCCTTATACATTCCGTTATGCATTAATTATATGCAATTCAGGCCACCTATTTATGAAAAATAGCCAGCAAGTCTTCTAAGAATACTAGTGTTTGGTGACAGGTTAATGTCGTTGTCTGACAGAACTCCACTCTAGTGGAGTAAGTTTATCACTTGGTAGCTGATGAAGCTCTGCAGAATTTTCAAGTAATTCTCCATTCCAAGCACAAAGATGATTGAAATCCTGAATACTGAGACCTTCATTGTTTTTGCCCTTATCATGATTCTTGTAGAATTTTAAAGAGTTAACTAATCTCATACGAACCAATAAGAGAGTCTTCAACTTATCTTTCAGCCTCCTAGAAATAGCGGCTAAATTTCCCTCATTTTCCCTCGTTTGCTAATATAAGTTTATATACCCTAAGTAGTTCTATATACACTAAGACTAGATGGCCATGGCTAGAATATTTTTGATAAAGGTTTGCTGGAATTGGTATTCTGAAATCACGAATATAATGTATTGTCAATTAACTTAAAATGTAATTCTTTGTCTGTTCGTTTGTTTGTTTGTTTTTTTGTTTTTTGTCTTTTGTTTTTATTTTCGTTTTTTGGACACTGTATTGAACATTAGAATTTTTATGATTTGGCATCGTGTCCTTGAACGTTGTGATTTCGATTAGTGATTTCGATTAGTGATTTCGATTAGTGATTTCGATTAGTGAATGCAGAATGAAACTATTTACTATCAATTAAAGAAGGAAATCAACGAAGTAAGATGGAAGATAAGATCAAAAAGAAAAAGAACTCCACTTCCACAGTATGTTTTCAAAGTAATTTCGAAATTTCTTTTATGGAGAAAAGCGTCATCAGTTGCGAGTTTGAAAGGAAGTATAGGAACATGTTTCTACCATAAATTAAAACATAAAAGGGATGCTGAAGGGTTTGTCAGTGGATCATTCGACTGAATGTATCTAGTTTCGATAATTCATTATTATGAATTCAAACACCAACAACTCTCTCTCTCTCTCTCTCTCTCTCTCTCTCTCTCTCTCTCTCTCTCTCTCTCTCTCTC
>NC_068981.1:128246985-128247618 GCF_001194135.2 Octopus bimaculoides
ATATATATATATATATAGTTTTCCAGTCTTGTTTTTTGTCCGCCACTACATTCCTCCATGGCAAGGTTTAATTTGTGTATACAAATTTAATTTGCGGTCCATGGGAAGAGCCGTTTTAGCGATGCGTCCTGCCCGGTGTTAAAACGAGGGTAGCTGATGAAGAAGAATGTTCTCTATGTGACTTGTGTGTTTTCTCGTCTACGTTTTGTTTGCAATGTCCTGTACCCAGATATGCACATATACATACAGGTGGATGTCGGTATGCACATACCTGTACGTATATATGCATATACTCATTTACTATTTGTATGTATATATACTACAAGGAGTCTTGCGTAGCTCTGCGTCGGCAAAACTTAGAAAATTATAGAGAGGAGTGAAAGGTGTACAGTGAACTTGCTATGAGTAGAATATCCAACGTTTCGGATGCAATTCTTTGTCAGGGGTCAGAGAAAAAGAGAAGTTGAAGAATGACCAACAGAGTTTTACATCCTCTCAGCTTGAAAAACTCACGAAGGATTGTCTTTCTTCAACTTCTCTTTTTTTCTACCCCCTGACGAAGGATTGCATCCGAAAGGTTGGATATTCTATTCCTCACGGCAAGTTCACTGTACCCCTTTCACTTCTTTATAT
>NC_068981.1:128248522-128249627 GCF_001194135.2 Octopus bimaculoides
ATATATATATATATATATATATATATATATATATATATATACACACATATACAACTAACGGTAAATCCGTGTACATATAAGGCGGGGTAACCCGAGCATTTCCAGCTAATAAATTAAATAATTAATTGGTTCTGTATTTGGATAATATTCGCTTTAGGTCCGGGGTAAGAGGAAATATCGGATGCAGATGCAAATAGGAGCTGTTTTATTCGGGTAAATGTGGCAGTTATGAGGTGTAGACATCTATGGCTTCTGATGTGTTAGGTAGTTTAGCTTTAATAAATTACGCTATATTATACTCAATTATCCAAATGTACATAAAGGTTTATATTTATAAATTATAATTTAATCTACTGGATAGTGTTCCATACTGTTATTACTCTGCTCAATTTGTAGGGCGCAATTTTATTGTTAAGTGCTGGTGTATATGATTAGCTAGTCATGCGTGTATTTTCTAAAATCCATTAAGGGAGGAGTTTCTATCCCTAATACATGAGCTAGGTTTATGTATAGTATTACTAGTAGGAGTATGGGGTAACATACCATGACTTTCCGTCTTTATGCTGTGCTCTCTTCACGTTCCTTGCATGGCTCTTCTCCTCCACCTGATATAGTCCAATCAAGAGTTTTGATCGCACATCTGGTGTATAAGAGAATTTGACATCGCTGCCCTCAACTGTGTCTCATTTCGAGCTATTGGTTCGTCTGGTATCGTGGAGTGGAAAGTGTCGAGTTTTGTTTTGAAGACTTCTATATCCATGTCTTGCAGGTTTTTCAATTGTTTTGGCAGGGCATTAAAGAGCTGAGGTCCTCTGAAACCGAGGCTGTTGCAGTAACTTGTTCTTATGTGAGAGGCAGTGGACGGTACCCTTGGTACCATGCAGTGGCGACCTGTGCGGGCATTCGTGTAGTACTTGATGCCAAAGTTTGGTACCAGTCCTTCCAGTATTTTCCATTTGTAAATTATTACATATCTCTCCCGCATGCGCTCCAGGGAGTAGAGACCTAGCGCCTTCAGTCGCTCCCTGTAGTTCATCTGCTGGACTGTGGCGATCTTTTTTGTATAGTGCCGCTGAATTGCCTCGAGTTCTGCTGTCCGTTTGAC
>NC_068981.1:128250624-128253016 GCF_001194135.2 Octopus bimaculoides
TATATGTATATATTTATGTATGTATGTATGTATGTATGTATGTATGCATGTATGTATGTATGTATGCATGTATGTATGTATGTATGTATGTATGTATGTTTGTTTGTATGTATGCATTTATAAATCATACCATATCACGTAAATTAGTTTTCGTGGATATCTACAAATTAACGTTTTTACACTTGAATAAATGAATATAAAACTAAAGCAAACTAGACATTTTTTTTAAAAAAAGAACAGAAAGAAGCACTGATATGTAGTAGATAGTTCTATTTAAAGAATCACTGGTATTTCAATGTATGAATTATGGCTTGTTCCATTATTCCACTTGCACAGCATAAATGATGAGACATTATATAACTTAGCAAGACGTCTAATTGTAATATAACAAGATATAAAAAAAAATTATATTTTAAGTAGAAGAGCTGTTTGTGTCACGTTTCTTGTTGTATGCTTTACAAATTACTGTTGGTATTGTAACTCAGACGAAGCGGCAAATGTAGAACAAAGTGAATATGTAAGACTCCACTTAAAAGGGAAAGCTATTCCACTTCGTTAAACACAATTATCGATATTAGAGGAGACATGTACACACGTCTTTATGAGTTCGGAGTTCATTCACTAATAATTTATATGAGGTTTTATATAGCAACAAAAAAGTTGTTTTTTTTATTGTAATAACAAAATGAAAGCATAGAATACTTTACAATAGATAATAAAGATTTGCCATAGCTAAAATTAAAACCTGGCCTACTTTATAAACCCTTCCCTATTAGTAAAGAAAGAACTGTCTCTATTGTGGATTCTGTTATTAGTAATTATTCCGTCCATCCTCAATCCTCTTTTCAACAGTTTTTTGTTCTCGTTGGAGCGCATATACTATGCATGTAAGCATGTCTGTCTGTCTGTCTGTCTGTATGTATGTATGTATGTACGTACGTATGTATGTATGTATGTATGTATGTATGTATGCATGTATGTATGTATGTATGTTATCCTAAATATGAAACACGTTAATCATATCCAATTATTTTTCGCGGAATCTCGACAAGTATTTGGATTACTATGTTAATACCGTAGCTAGATATTTGACATGTAATGAGAAGGGAGGTGATTTGTTATCGTTGCGTTATCGTTTGCAAGGAATAACTTTAATGTATTGAATGTATATACGGAGTGATATCCATGTGTTTAACAAATACCTGTTTACTAGGGCTGCGGTATATTCTACTGCCAATATTTCGTACACAGCTGCAGTTGATATAAACGTTGATTTTATTAAAGAACTTGTGATGATTATTTTTCTCTCTCCCTCTTACTGACTATTCCTCTTTTTAACCCCTCTATGCTTTTCCTTTTCTTCTGATAAAGGATTAACATCCGAAACCTCAAGACACTTTCTTTCCATTACAGCGTTAAATCAACACCATGTTTGTTAAACTTTCTCTCTCTTGTGTTGTACATGTATGTAGATATATATGTACATATACGAGTGTGTATATATATATGACTCTGTGTATGTGTGTGTGTGTGTGTGTGTGTGTGTGTGTGTGTGTGTGTGTGTGTGTGTGTGTGTGTGTGTGTGTGTGTGTGCGTGCGCCTGTGTGCATATGTGTATGTATGTGTGTGTGTGTTATTTCATCTTACCCTAAGAAGCAATGAGCGGTACCAGAATTTTCTATTCTGGTTAAATATAACAAACTACTCCGAATCCTGATAAGAATAACTGTGTAAGTGGAGTTTGGATCAATTAGGTTTTATTAATATCATACCGTATAAGAAAGTCAAACCAAACAGTGATGTTTTGAAATCACTTAATATGTATGTCTCAGGACTGCGTACTATAAAATAGGAAATGCATCCACTGCGCATTATTACAAGTTGTATATATGTGTAACTAGATAAGTTTGCGCGTGTGTGTATGTGTGTGTGTGTGCGCGCGCGCGCGCGTATAACTGTCTCTAAATGTGACTATGGTGTTCGGAAACACCTACATTGCTAGAAAGAAGAGTTAAGCCGCTCTAATGTAGTTCTGCTGTTTACATAAATTTTATATATACACAGTAGCGAATCGCTAAATCATCCAATAATTTGGATGACGAAAACATAAATACTTATGGCGAAGCGAGTCCCAAAAGATCCGAACAATCGAGTGGGCTTAACTGATGAGGCAACGGAAATTGCCGAAACAGCCGTCAGTATTAAGAATTCTCGGTCGGTCCCTGTTAGTGTATATGTTTTCATTCATATATTAACAACATCATCAGAGCGGTTTTGCTCTTATTTCTAGCAATGTAGGTATTTCCAACACCTTAGTCACATTTAGTGACAATTATATTTCTCCTTTTTGGTGAAGCATTGCAACCTGCTGTTTATATTAATTATATATATA
>NC_068981.1:128253517-128255596 GCF_001194135.2 Octopus bimaculoides
ATATATATATATATATATATATACATGTATGTATATATATATATGTGTGTGTGTGTGTGTGTGTGAGTTGGGAATGTTCACTGGCTGAATGTTCACCTTGAATCTAGGTTAGAAACTGGCTCTTTCTCTATTTGCAAGAAATTTTGAAATAAAACTGAACAATGACATACATACATACATACATACATGTGTTTATGTGTAAGCAAACCTCTTTTTTGTAGAAATGGGAATATAGTTGATTAAACTGACCGTACATACGCTATTAATGTCGAACGAATGAAAGGTAACAATGAACCTGACTGACCGTAAAATAGTGAGTACTAAAGTAGGTTCAATAAAGCATCTTGTTCGACATTCCTACGTAATTCATCTAGTTATTGCAAAGACTACATAGTAACTCGTTGATGTTTCAGTCCTGAAGGTAACGATACATGATCTTATTTACTGAATTAGAAACAATTCAGAGAAAACTGTTTTCTTAATAATAGTGTTGTATGATACGCTCAATCGAAATTATGTCAAATAGGAATTGATAGTGGTGCAGTAGTAATACACAGTTCCTTCAGTCATCTCTATATTCTTCAATTTTCTAAACCACTCGTACATTTATTTATTTATTTATTTATGTATTTATTTATTCGTTGATTTATTTATTTTTGTTATTTATTTATTTTGCAGTTTTCGAGAAGTCATGTGAAAGAAGCAGAAGAAACAGTTGGTCGAATTGTAGTGATTGTGTGTGACGGAGCTCAAGGATCGTGCGGTCGGCTGCTGGGGATCAGTGATGAATGCATACAACATTCTTGTAACACGTACGGCGCTATTGCTAGTCTGGAGAGAAACTGTGAGAGACAGGAGGTAAATGAAATTATTGATGTTGTGCTTTTTATGGCCCTTTCATGACATACACAACGACACAGAAAATGAGTACAGCATGTGTCTTTTCTTTCAAACATTCAATTCTGGAGAGAATTTTTTTATGAAATGCAATTCTGCATGAAAAAACATTAGTATAATATTTACAAATTAGAAATTCAAAAATAAATAAAGAAAAAGAAAATATATAGATATATATACGCAAAGCTAGAACATCTCAATGCTACATATATATATATATATATATATACCTGAAATTTTGTAGAGATGCGCCACATTTGGAATAAATGATGCAAATTCTCCGCTATACCTTCAAACATTTAATTTTGGAGAGAATCCCTTGATGATGATGATGATGATGATGATGATGTGTGTGTGTGTGTGTGTGTGTGTGTGTGTGTGTGTGTGTGTGTGTGTGCGTGCGTGTGTTTAGGAACATCTCCATGTTTATACTGTGTAACTTTGATGTTTTGCATTTTGCATTGAAACACAAAATCACGCCTCTTTCAATTTCATGTTTTTTCATTAGAGAACATTATTATAACACTTACAAACTAGAAAAACACGCAAAGCTCAGAACATCTCAATGCCATACACATGCACGTGAATATTTACAGAGATGAACATTAAGTTTCCGATATTTCAGTTATATTTAGAATACAAAATGTACTGTCTCTGCTTTTCTTTCAAACTTTCAATTTTGAAGAGAATCTTTTGATGAAATGTAGTTCCATTGCTTTGGTGTATTGCGGATTTGTAAAAGGGAAAATTTTTGAATTTTCCGTCGCTACATATTCCCAGAATCTTACTAAATGGAATCTTGCGTAATTCCTCTCGTCAGATATGTTGCTTGTGGTTTCTTGCACGTTGGCAGCGGGAATTATTTGTTTCGCCAATGTAATTTTCTTTGCAAAAGTCCCCCAAAAACAACTGTTTTATTTAAATGAACAAGCTGTCTGTACATTCACAAAATTTTACTTCACAAGTTCGAAAAACGAACGAAAGCGCTAATAATAAAGAAGAAATAAACAGATTTTTTTCCAAAATTCTGTCGACTTTTTTCTCAAAATTCTATTTCTCTACATCACACCTAACACTCTACACATATGTGTATATATATATATATTCCCGAGCGTTAAACTACTACGTCCTTTTGTTGTTTACACCACCTGTTCTCGTCTGTTGTTTTTTTCGTAAATTCTC
>NC_068981.1:128255820-128256723 GCF_001194135.2 Octopus bimaculoides
AGAGAGATTTGTAATTTTTGGTTTTGTTTCTATTATTCAGTTTCCAATGGCAGAAAAGAGAATCCACCAATTAATATTTGATCTCACTTCCTACGGAGTTGATTCTCTTGATGAGACCTACACTCCCGGTTTCAGTTTAAAACTCTTCGGCAGTAATAGGCACCGTTACATGACTCTTGTGATACCGAAATGTGAGTCCAAGTGTGTGAAAGCTTTGCGCGTTATACTGGATCGTTCGGTAAGTAGTCACCATATATTCCCATGTACATTGATGTTGTCACAACCGACTCAATAATTTACACACACACACACAAAAAAAAAGAAAATGCAGACCTGGACATTCCTTTTTTTTTTTTTCAGGCTACTGACATGAACATTTTCCTTTAGATATTTTAGGATCATTTGTATGTTAGATACTTCGTGTAAAGAACCTAGTAGAGTAGAAATAGTTTTTATAAACCAAAGGGCTCCCCTAAAATAAGGATGATAACTTTGCACCATCAGAGACAGCACATTATAAAAGGAAATCATTGGGGATGATAGCAAACTGCCTTATCAGTTGGAAGAGTGATTTGAAAGCAGATATTACATCGTCACGTTATACGTACATACTTGGCAGAATCGTTAGCACGCCGAGCAATTTGCTTGACAGAATGTCGTCCTTTACGATCTGAGTTCAAATTCCGTCGAGATCGACTTTACCTATAGGTGCAGGACTGGCTGTGTGGTAAGTAGCTTGCTTACCAACCACATGGTTCCGAGTTCAGTCCCACTGCGTGGCACCTTGGGCAAGTGTCTTCTACTATAGCCTCGGGCCGACCAAAGCCTTGTGAGTGGATTTGGTGGACGGAAGATGAAGGAGGCCTGTCGTGTATGTGTGTGTGTGTGTGTGTGTGTGTGTGT
>NC_068981.1:128257782-128259864 GCF_001194135.2 Octopus bimaculoides
ATATATATATATATATATATATATATATATACATACATGCATACACCCTCAGGACGGACTTTCGCACTGTCTCTGTTAAACAAATTTGCTTACAAGTCTTTTGTCAGGCTGAGACTACTGTTTTCCAAGGTCCAACGGGACTTAGCCCTTCACGGTACACCGGCAATACTTAATGCCTGAATGTTATACTCCTTAATTCTTAAGACATTTAGGGGGTCATGCCTTTTCTTACATTACTTAACATGCTCACAGAGCTTGCACAGAAGATCAAGTGACAGATGTACAATAATACTCATAATCCTGTATCTGGTTGCGACTCAATACTACCTAGTTAATAAGCTCATGGCATTTTATTTCAAACATGACGAATATTCAATTACAAATCTGCGTCTCGCAATGAAGTTCGGATTAATAGTTATTCTACATTCCTCAGTTCAGTTAGATATTGAAAATTACTACCAGATTTGCTGGAAATGTTTCTCGTGATTGACTCATGTTTAGTCAAGTAGAATATTCATTTCTATTCAATGTAATGTCTTGAAACTGTTCCTTATAAACGTTTATTATTTTGCGTTCATTTAATAAACACAACCCGGAAACGAAAAAGAAAAATCTAATCATCGACTTCAGTTTCATTCAAACTCGCCGTTCTGTCGACATAAAATTAGCTTGCATCATCATAAAAATCATTCTTGGGTTACAAAGAAGTAACCTAATTTGCATATCGGTTTTAGGTTCATATTTGTTCGACATGATTATAACATAGTACGAACATTCAGTATACCTTGTGTAGGCACTGACGTAGCTGTTTGGTTAAAACGTCTGCTTCGCAACCGCATGGTTTCTGGTTCAGTTTCACTGTGCTTTAGACTACCGTAGCCTCGACCCGACAAATGTCTTGCGTGTAAGTGAATTTATTCAAGTATGATTATTCGGGAGCCCATCGTATAAGTACGTATGTGTGTGTGTGAGCGAGCGAGGGAGAGAGAGAGTCACAAGTGAATATGCATGTGTGTGTATGTGTATGTCTGTCATGTGTGGACGTGTGTGCGTGAGCGCGTGTTCGTGTGTGCGTATGTTGTGTTTTAAATATGCAAATCAAATATACCTTGGTATAGTTTTTAAATATATTTTTATATGTTTATCGGTAAATTGTATCAAATACATCCTGCAATTTTCTATCCTCATTGAAAATTTATTCCAGATGATGAGAAATATCTTCACAAAGTGTTTTAACACATTCCGGTTCGAAAATGAGACTAAACTTGCAGAATCTGAAGCACTGAAAAACATGAAATTTAGTCCAAGGCTTTTCGAAATAAAAATGTTCCAACGGCAGGAGAACGTGGCATATTTTTCTGACCCAGATATTTTTATTTTGGCTGAAGGTGACGCTGCTATGTGTTATAATTTCAGTACAGGTGAGATTTTATTTGCTAATATTTTTGACTTTTTGTTTTGTTTTCTTTTTCCGTTTTTTTTTTTTTTTTTTTTTTTTTTTTTTTTGCTTTGTATGGTCCAGGTATGGTTATGTGGTTAAGACGTCTTCTTCACAACTACGTGTTTACTGGTTTGATGCCACTCCGCATTATGTTATCAGTGGAATTTAGTAGTCAGATAATTTAGAAAAAATTTCATACCGGTGTAAATTTTCTACCCTTATTATTTTCACAGTAAAATTTTCGTAGCTTCGAAGCCTTTCTGGAACGCAGTTTTAATTTCTTATTACTATTTGCTGCCGAATGTAACCGCTTGCGCGGTGGATTTGAAAGTTATAATGTATAGCACGTGTATTTTTGGTGCTATTTTCTGCATAAATATGCATTAATTTTAGGTCCCTCCACTGAAGAAGTACGCATGGCAAATAAATTTATTTTGCACATTGATACAGAAACTCGAGTCTGAAAGTAACTACAAACATTTTTTTTAATTCCCTTTGAAAGTACTCTTATTCGTGGTTTGGGTTTTAACTGCCCTTTCTAGCATGTAAGATGTCCTGTTAAAGGTCACCTCTTTCGTGTATACATACGTAAACTGTTTGTGCACTATTATATATATATATATATATATATATATATATAT
>NC_068981.1:128260313-128261288 GCF_001194135.2 Octopus bimaculoides
GGAGATTCCCACCAACGGAGTTTTGTTTCGCGGGTTTTGTTCTTTTCCACGTTATTTCGCACACTTTCAACGAATGTGACATCGAAATCACGCGTAAATGGCTCCTTTCCTCAGAAAAGGTAAGATTTGACTGCTATTTCTACTACCACGTGACAGCTATTTGCGATGAAGGACCCGCCGATATGTCACTGTGAAATAATTTTTTGACCATTCCCCCTTTCTTTTCCGGAAAAAAGTGGCTTGCAGAAGGTTTAGAGATTAGATACGTTGAATGCACTCGAAAGAACCTGTGGGGAAAAAATATTTGACACCGAGGTACGAACGGTACAGCGGTTTTTGTTTGACCCTTCAGCCTTTCTAACATTTTGCTTATGTGTTGGTGTGCACAAATACACCGGTATAGAAGATTGTAAACAATGAAAGTAGTTGTAATAATCTTTTTGGTACCAGACATCGTTACAACGGTAAACGGTAGACAGAATGGTACAGATGTGACGTTGTCGTCTCCGTCGTCGTCTCCGTCGTCGTCGTATAAAATGTCCTTTACAATCTCGTACGTAACGAACGCGCAAATACACACGCACACACACAGATACATACACACTCACATACAAAATGTAAGATCGTCATCGTCGTCGTGGTATAAAATGTTCGTGACTATAAAAATGTTCGTTACTATAGAAAGATTATTTTCGAGAAAATGTTACATTGTTTCAATCCAAATGAAAATAAAAATTACATGTTGACACTAGCGGGGTGTAATACTATTACCTTGTAAAATTTGATTTGATTTGATGGAGCCGTTTGAGAATGCGTAGGAAACGGACAGATAGACAAAGGGTTTTATATAGAGAGCTAAGAATATTTATACACGCATACACATATATATATGTATGTATATGTGTATATATATATATATATATATATATGTATATATATATATATATATATATATATATGTGTGTGTATATATAT
>NC_068981.1:128262466-128262828 GCF_001194135.2 Octopus bimaculoides
TATATATGTATACGACTGGCTTCATTCAGTTTCCGTCTACCAAATCCACTCACAAGGTTTTGGTAGGCACGAGGCTTTAGTAGAAGATGCTTGACCAAGGTGGCATGCAGTGGGACCGAACCTGGGTCCGTGTAGTTGCGAAGCAAACTTCTTACCACAGAGCGACTCATATTTTTTCTCTCATTAGATGGGATACTTGTTTCGCCCCCCACTCCACGTCTTTTTCATAGTTGCTAGCATGGCTGAGCAATTACAATGTCTGCTGCCCAATGCAATGGGTCCACGTTTATTCCCGTTGCGCAGCATATTAGATAAGTAACTCGTATTGTAGTTCTGGAGCCCCCAATACCGTGCATATATAT
>NC_068981.1:128262838-128263507 GCF_001194135.2 Octopus bimaculoides
ATATATGTATATGTATATATGTATATATATGTATGTATGTATGTATATATGTACATATATATGCATGTATGTATGAATGTTTGTATGAGCGTACATGTATGTATATCTCTGCATTGTGTATGTGTGTGTACGTATGTGTGAATGAGGGTGGGTGAGTGTGTGTGCCTGTAGGGATAAACAGATAAATATATCTAATGTTGGGATGAAGATGCATTATAAACATTTCTACATAGAAAGTACATTTAATCTTCTAAAGAAAACTGGCTGATAATTATAAATCAACAAACCTATTTCAGCTGCCACGTAAACTTTTGTTGTAAGCCATAATTATTATCATTTATCATTATTGTTGTCATCGTTATTTGATTTTATAGCTGAATGGCGTGTTTTGAAACTGCTTGTGGTTTTCTATATCTTTTATCTTTTACTTGTTTCAGTCATTAGATTGCGGCCATGCTGGTGCACCGCTTTGAAGAATTTGTAGTTGAATGAATCGACTCCAGTGCTTACTTTTTCAAGCCTAGTACTTATTCTATCGGCCTCTTTTTGCCCGATTGCAAAGTTATGGGGGACGTAAACACACCAACACCAGTTGTCAAGCGGTGGTGGAGGAAAAACACAGACACAAAGACGCGCACACACACACACAAACACACACGTATATATATA
>NC_068981.1:128264465-128265878 GCF_001194135.2 Octopus bimaculoides
GGCTGACCCTTTGAATTACAGGCACAACAGAAACAGGAAGTAAGAGTGAGATAAAGTTGTGGTGAAAGAGTACAGCAGGGTTCGCCACCATCCCCTGCCGGAGCCTCGTGGAGCTTTAGGTGTTTTCGCTCAATAAACACTCACAACGCCCGATCTGGGAATCGAAATCGCGATCCTATGACCGCGAGTCCGCTGCTCTAACCACTGGGCCATTGCGCCTCCACTGGCAGCAGTAATAAAATGGTTGGTAACGAAAAAATCCATTTTACGATGATCCAGTCATCTGAGACCCGGGTTCGATTCTGGTACATGGCATCTTGAACCATTGTTTTAACCATAGCCTCGGATCTGGTTAAGCCTTGTGGGTGAAACTGAACATATGTCAATTGTACAGAAGTAATCGGGCAGACAATATCTTTAATTCAAAGGGTTCTGCCTGAAGATTACGTCAGTGATACAAATGTTTGTGGGATACTCAGTCACTTTCTTTACATGCTAATTCAATGAGCAAACAGTTGAGTTGATCGAACAACTGGAATACTCATCATCCAATCCGACAGAGATCCATTCCCTTTTCATTATAAAACCATGAGCACCACATACTCTTTATATCCAGTGGCAGAGTACCAAAGAGACGGTTTCTACTCTGCATGAAATAGCAGCCAAACCTTCCTTAAATTATTCCTTAATGTCTTTCAATCAAAAATAAACATGTCAGCAAGGAAGCTTCTACGTGGTCGTCCAACCTGCTAGAAATAAAGACTAAATTCCCTTAAGTTTCATCCTATTATCCTAGGAAAGGATATGTTGGAAAATGCGGTCTCAGAATCTGTTCTGCACATAGGAATACTTTTGATCAACAATAACAACAATAACAACAACAAAAGTGTTCATTGGATAGTGCTAATGTATACAGTGCATGAAACAGTCAGATTAGCCATGGTTGATATGATTTTAATTATAAGTCTTCTTGCTTAGAAACGACTTAGAGTTAAACAATAACAACAGCACTAATAAAATTCAACATTCTTGCTTACATGACGGAAATTAAACTATTCGTCTACAGCAGAATAGACAAGTATTCAAAACTTTACACAACAAGCATAATTAAGATTCTCGAAGTGTACACACGTAACTGTGTGTACGTGTTTTTAGTTTTGTATTTCTTTGTTGTTTTTTTTTAATCATTTTCAAAGAGGGATATAGCAGACGGTTCGCCTGGAATTTATTCAGGAATTCTTTGTTGTTTTAATGTCTAATTTAGCAATATATTTAGCAAGGTGATACATCTTAATTACACATACACATAATACATACGTATATATATATATATGTATACACACGCATACATTCACACACACACACACACACACACACACACACACACACACACACACACACACACACACACAC
>NC_068981.1:128265992-128273099 GCF_001194135.2 Octopus bimaculoides
ATATATATATATATATATATATATATATATATATACACGCAGGGATTGAGAAAGAAAGAAAACAGAAAGAAAGGCGGCAAGAAAAAGTTATAAATATACATATACACATGCGCATACACAGAGTCTGAAAGAGCAGGTGGTCATATAGCTATGGTACAGTACAATCAGACAGGATGGCTGTGGTTTGTATTTCGTCCCTAATGTTGTGTTTTGTTGGTAGCCATGATATTTATTTCTTAACGGCTGAATTAACATGATATCACAAATGTCGTAGAAATAAAACATTATTTCATTTTAATAAGTATATAGATAAACGGATTTATAACAATAAATATCTAGTCTTGATGGGAAATTTTTCTTACGGCAATGAGGTTAACACCCGATCTGTTTATTGCAGCCGTTAGCGGAAATACTTTGTAGTTCAGAAAAATGCAGATTGTTCACAATAATCTATTCAAAATAAATTGAATTAAATTATAAAGTAATAACTTAGATTTAAATAATATTTACATAAATTTGAATATTAACTTCTTTGAGAACAGTCATAAACATCACATGATCACTTCTGCTTCCCATAGAAGTATTATATATTGTGCTCCAGAAAGAGATCAAATTAAGAATATCTTTACTAAATAGCAGAAGTTTGACAGGTTACGAGTATGTTACTTTTTTCTTGGACTAACCTTGGAGAAAGACAAAGCTGACTCTGACGTAGTTCAAAGACACTTAGTCGTCATTTCCATGACTAGCTAGAGCCAAACGAGCCAAATTTTTATTAAGTCACATCCTAACGTTTTAAGGAAAAGAAGAATACGGTTGGCATTGAAGTTACATTTGATAGATACACTGTCTGAATAAAAGACAGAAAGGTCGCGATTGGAATGTCTATTTCATCATAGGACAGCACGTTCAGAGATGACGTAAGGCTAAACAACAACTAAAACTGAACCACCTTGTTATGTAAAAAAAAAAAATAATAAATACAACGTAAAACTCAAAACTGCTTGATTTCAATTGCATATTTATGCTGCGTTAATTTTTCGAGCTACATCAAGCAAGCTGTCCGAGAAAATGACAATAAATTCTATTCTACTGAATCGATAGAATACTTGCAATTAATTAGTTTGGTATTGTGAATCCTTCATAGGCCGATGAAGTCGCCCACGTGTTAATGGATGACTATGCACGTCGGTTATCACACTCTGCTCGTCAACAAAACCAATAATTGGTTTTCTATAATAGAGCAGTCTACTGAGACGACAGGTAATGTGAGGCTGAACCAAATCGGTCTGTTGTGTTTTCCTGACAATTAAGTCAACTCGGGTATTCTGCCCAGAAATACTACAGGTAATCGATTTAAGCATATTTGATCTGACGACCTATGAACAGGTAATTCATTTCTAGACAAAAATCCATTATTTTGTCTCTATAATTATTTATTTTCAGCGCCGATGAGAACACTGCGTTTCTCCGATTATTTTTAATAGATGATTCAGTAATTGCATGCTAGAAACGGCAGACAAATCTTTCTCAAATTACATCCAATTGTCCTGGATAGGTAAATGACCCATTGGATACTAGAGCCCTACATAATTTAAAAGGATGCAATGGTCACAACTGGAACACCCTTGATCGTAGGTCTTCTCGATGAGAATTCACTTTAACCCCTTATTATAAGAAAGGTATTGTGGCCTAAAAAATGTAATATGTTTAAAATGGAAGTTTTGGCTGCGAGATATTTGAACCACAGACTCTTCTCAGAGACAGACTTCATTTAATTTCTTAATAAACAGCGCTTGAGAACGATGTAGTTAGGAAGATTGTTAGTCGAGTGCAGTTAAATCATAAGTTGTTGGCTGTGGATTTCGTTAATTTCTATTGAAATAATATTTAATAGATATCATTAATCCAAAGCTAAGTGTTAGGTTTCTCTCTTAAACTGTTGAAAAAATATATTTAATGATCATACGTAATGAATTGAATCTACTAGACGAATAAAATGAAATGAAATAATTCACGTTAGGAAGGAATTTTCTAACTGACGTACGCAAAAAATCCTCCGTTAATTAAAATTACCCTCTTAGCCGAAGGAAGAAAAAGAACTAGGACTAAAGGTTAGTGACTTTTAAAGAAAAGGCGAAGTAATTTCAATAAATTAAGAACTAATCTCACAAAATGTTATAATGCTTAAGAAAACACTTTATATTCTTTACCAGATGACAGTTCACAAATATGAAATTAAGAACGCGTTTCTGTCTCATTACACTTAATTTGGGAAGAATACACAAACTAAAGCGGTTTGAGTAGACGATAAATTTTTGTTTCCTACAGTGTCAACTAGCCTAGATTATCATTGTAAGATATTTTTCCGTGTGAGAATTACTAGATTATTAGATTGCGGATGGATTAGTACCAAATGCTTTGCAGAGCCCTCTCCAATTTGTGAAGTTCTATATGCCACGTATGTTAAACTTGAGCTTCTACAACTTTGAATAGAATTTCAAAGGGCAATTTTGGTAAAGAAAAATTGTAGGACAGACGGCGCTAGACCACCTACAATCAATTATTATTTTTGTGGTTGTTTAACTCAAGATAGTTCATGATTGAACATACCTATGAACAAAGACATCCATACAATTAAAAGTCTTTGAATGCAGCTTAAGGGGAAATTTAACCGCTACTTCTAGCCGGTGGAGGTGCCAATGTTGATATACCTCGTTGTCATCCGGTAACTTTAGTCGGTGGTAATATAAAGCCGGTGACTCTTGAAAATCAAAAGCCATTCTAGTACAGTACAAGAAACTGAGGGAAGCTACAACGCGTTGGTTATAGCATACTAGCAAATAATATTTCTCTGGGAATTCAGTCTTGAATGTTTTTCAGAGTGGTAATACTCTCATATGAAGTTATCATAATGTATATACACTGCTAAAGATAGAGAAATTGAAGAAGTGAAGCTACATAAGTGTTAATTTACATTTACACATATATTGTTGGGTAGCTGCTTTTAGTGGAAGTTTTCACACCGTCAAGTATGTAAAGATGTAAGGCTTTGTGATAAGAAAGTAGTTGAACCTTCAATTTATATATGTACATAATTATCCTGGAAATTAATCTGTACCAAAATTCATACGTGTTATTTTTTTGTCAAGTGTGTGTTGTTTCTTGTATAATCCATAGAAAGAAATCACATAGTTATTGAAATGATACCCAATCTTATATGTTTTTAAGAAAATAGGTAATAATTTTATCAATGTCTAAATAGAAATTACGTTACTTTGAATAAGTGAACATAACGATGCTTTTCATAGCCGGTGCTGACTCATTTCTAAAAGGAAAAAGAAATCCAGAATAAGTTAAACCGAACGAATCAGTATAGTGATTAGATTAATTCACCACGTTTCTTTAACAATAGGTAAGTTCTACTTAATTGGTGACATGCCAGGTGAGAGAGTGAATGGCAGCTGATGCTTTTGCGATGCGTATTTATGGAGAATAATATAATTTTCTTGTGCCAGGTAAGACAGACAATGGCAATTTGCTGCATTGTTAATCTTTTATGCCCATTCTAGTAAATTTTTGATATTTTTTTTTTTATTCATGAAGCAAGTAAAAGTTATAATCTTTTCGAGATTTCTTGACATCTCTCAAAACTTTTTACATTGAAGTTTGTTCATGTCTTTCTTATCCTGACGTTATCCTGACTAACAAAGGTTAGTAACATTATTCAGTAGTCAGTTCTATGTCTCTGTCGTTGTGGGATTTTCCTTGCTTCTTGCAACTAGGTTGTTGACCCAAGGATCATGAATTTATAGGAAAGTTTAAAGTATTTTTAGAGATATAACATCAAAAATTGTATATAATTTTTCTTTTTATTTCGTAAACACAAACATGTAGATAGGATCTTGTGAAAATAACGAATAATTACACATCACACAATTTGTAAATACTCTTAAAAGAAGACAGAATTCAAATATTTTAGATGCTACTGTATTTAATGCAAAATTTACATAAATATGTTTGTGAAAAGTTATACCGATATGGAAACTATATATAGATATTTATATGCTTTCGTGTTAGTAGGATAATTCGTTATAGATGCAAGTTTGTGTAAGTCGATAGATGGCCATCGTAAAAAGAAAAATCAGATAAACATATGTATATTTAATTTGGTAGAAATGATTCTGCTGAAGTCAGCGTCTAGCTAGCAGAGTGATAATTAAATGAAATAGAGAAATTACAGCACATGTATAGTAGTTGCCTAATGAAAATTTGAAGTAGCGAGCGAGACGGATTTGTTTGATGCTAAGTGAATGCGCTATAAGAAAACAAAAAGATATTTATCTTGCTTAATAGAGTTAAAAAATGGCTAGAATAACATGCATGATAACTATGAACCTAAAATGATCGTGTGATGTTGTTAATCTAGTCAATAGACTACGTGTCGAAAGTAACATTTCTGGTTATTCAAAAGAAAAATACACGGGTTAAGGTGAAACTAAAATGTCATCTGCATGCCACCGAGGGCGACTTTCATCCTCTCGGAGTCGATAAAATAGGTACCAGTTGAGCACTGTGGTCGATGTAATCGACTTACTTCTTCTCCAAACTTGCTGGTCTTGTACCGAAATTTGAAACCAATATTTCGTAGTTTTCAGTAAGATGATTCAGTCTATTCGCTCTATGCTGAGGAATAGCTGTCCGTCTAAAGGTGGTTAACGTGTTATAAACTAAATTCCTAATCAATGAAATATAAAGCTTTGTGAAGTCAGGAGTCTGTTACTGGTTATTAGAATTCATCTAATATGGAAAACCTTGTAAATTTGTTTTATTTACAACCTACATGCTGTTGTTGGGAGAGTCTCCATCAATATTGACAACCTGCGTTGTCCTTTTTAACTGGCCTAATACATACTCTATCTACACGCGATCGTGATGAGCCGGCGCGGTTTGTAAGTTGCTGCATTTGGTTTATGTTGAAAATTCTGTCGGTACCTATCAGTAACTGTTTCATTCATTGCTATAAGGACAGTATATAAGAAAATATTACACGAGCAAATTACAAAACCACGATGGGAAACAGGCATGATATAAAGTATGGGAGACAGGCATGACATAAAGTATGGGAGACAGGCATGACATAAACGACAATAAAAATACTATACAAAATTTTTAAATGGTCACAATGTAGGGACAACCACATTGGACTGTGAGTGAATTTCACAAATGAAGAATTACTCCGAGCACTAATTGTCCTCTTCTCGCTCAGAGAACAAACATTCTACTAGACACACTCACTATTCTCACTTTAACAATGATTTTTTCGTGTGTGTGTGTGTGTGTGTGTGTTTCACATTTTCTGTTGACTAATTGGATTATTATTTATTTTCTTTTGCAGGAATGGATGTAAATATAGGTTTGAAAAACCTTGTAACGCTTCCAAACTTTTTGGAAATGGTTAGCTGGGCAGAAACGGAAAATCATATAACATCCGTCTTAACGTACAAGACACGTCATACAGAAAAAGTGTGCCGAAACTTTGTCAGATGTGGATTACGAGAGTATATGTTTTCTTAAGGATTTCGGTTAAATTAATATATATATATATATATATATATATATATATATATATATATATATATATATATATATATATATATATATACACACATGTATGTACGTACGTGCGTATGTATGTATGTATGTATGTATGCATGTATGTATATATATATGTATATATATTCTGTATATGTGTATGTAGAAACAAATCTAATTATGAGATTAAAAACATACCCAATGGGTCACAGAAAATTTATTTGTGCTGGCAGAAATGGGGTGTGCATCTGTGTTTATGTCTCAGTGTCTGAGAGAGAATGACTTTGGTCAGCTCGATGTTTTGGGCTACATTCGAGCAATTCTTTCTTTGGTGCTTCTTCAATTTTTTGTTATATATATAAATATATAGAGAGAAATGATATATTTTTACACTTAAAATAAATTATTACAAATGAATAATTTATTTTCTTTCTCAAATCCCTTGACATTTGAAAACGTATTATTTCTCAAATATTTATTCGTAAACACACACACTTGCATCCACATACACACATTTACATTTGCGTAATTTTAATGCTGCTGAATGTCAGTATTCGTAGCTTTTTTGGTCTCTATTTTAAACTGGTTGTTCGCATATGTGTTTGCGTGTGGGAAACTAGGAATGAGAAATTAAATGAGAAAATGTAAATATGAAAATAAATAAATGATTAAATTTACATAGCATTTCATCATCTTTGGAAACCATCGTGTTTTCCTCCGTCCTTTGGAACTTTACGAAATCATATTTTAAATTTAAACATATAAAATTACCAAAATAACAAAATCCACATAAAAGAAAACATAACAAAGAATAAACTTTAAAAATATCTATAGACGCTTAGAGATAAAACATTTGGAAATACTACAAATTTTTTTTTTAATGTGTGTGTGTGTGTGTGCGCGCGCGTATGAGCACATATATATGTGTGTGTATATATATATAGAAACATATATGTGTATGTGTGTGTATGTATTTATGTATATATGTATGTGTGTCTGCGTATATATATATATATATATATATATGAAACTATCGTGTTAATATTTATTATATCATTATTATATCAATGTGTATCAAGCTAAATTACCGTATCGAAGAAATTGTTGGATCAAACAGAAAGCAACTGGTATTAAACAACCAACGCATGAAATTATATCAAACATATCAAAAAAAACATTAGTCTTTCCCTCTTGTTCTTTGGAAGAGGAGATAAGACATGGCATATATGCTCACAAGAGCTTGGTTTATCTTTTTTTATTTTGTTCGGGTTTTCATAACTATAAGTTCGAGAATGCATTTTGATACCACTTCTTTTGTCCTTAAACTATTATTCTCAAGTTGCATGCTTTGTCTGCGGAAATGGAATCGTACAATACTTGGCAAGTTGATTTTGTTGCAATTCTCAGACCCGCTTTACGTGTTATACCAATGTTCTTGGAATCATTACGATTAGAAATACCACAGTATTAATACACACACACACACACATATATATATATATGTATATATAT
>NC_068981.1:128273242-128276748 GCF_001194135.2 Octopus bimaculoides
TATATATATATATATATCCGCCTCTATTTCTCATTATTTAGTAAAATCTTTGTACCATCACTCAGATACTCAGATATGATTTTGCTATTACTAGTTACATTACTTAAAGGATATTATATTGTCTTAATATTCTCAGTCGTATCTAGTTTGAAGAATCTTTTTAATTCTATAATCTAAATTAACTTATTATCGTTGTTATTATGATTACTTTCGCATGAGTTGAATGAAAAGATTGTGATTCTTGGGGTAGAATAACCTGTGATGTGTTCTGCTATAAGGTTATTCCGAACTCTGCGTTGTAGGCTGCAGAAAGACCATTCAACATTACACTGACGCTATTTCCCAAACATTAATCTGTCACTGCTCATGATGGATTGCAGTAAGCTATTTTAAACGTTTGGTAATCATTCTGTCTAACACAAGACCATTACGTAAAGACGGATTCAAATAGTCATTCTGTTTATAATATTGCTCTTTTATGATGCTATTGCTGATAATAATGATGATTAAATTGTTAATGATGATAATATTGCAGCGAATATAAGCAGGCTTCATTTAAGTGATGCCACATTGACTGGCAAACTGAGAATTTTATTGCAGACCAGAATCGCCATTGTTAACGTCGTTAAGAGAATAAGTGTGTGCAATCAGTTACCCAACGATTATTCACAAAATTATTTTGAATATTCTAATTAGTATTTTCACCCCTCCATTATGAATGAAGAGCCAATTGAGAACAATTATTTAAAACTCAATAGACATTTTCCCATATGTCATTTTTACAGTCAAATTAAGGATATTTTTATAAATTAACAATCTAGCATAAATTTTGTAGGAAATACAACAGAAAAAAGTGATAAGAAGAGAACTTTTTGACGGAAATAAAATTGTAGCGATTTCGCTTCATTTAAGTTGTTAATGTCTTTAAGTAATTCGTGATTTCCTCCTGAAACAATATAATCAAGCTTCATGTCTCTATAATAAAGAGTCATTGAGTCATGGTATAATTTTAAATCGTAGAAACTCCTCGAACTTAATGCTTTTACGATATATAAAGCTGGGAGTTT
This sequence comes from Octopus bimaculoides, assembly GCF_001194135.2. Lineage (NCBI taxonomy): Eukaryota > Metazoa > Mollusca > Cephalopoda > Octopoda > Octopodidae > Octopus > Octopus bimaculoides. Next base: position 128,274,310 of record NC_068981.1, read on the forward strand.
TTAATTATACTTTAGCGATACTATATATAATCATAACAGACTACATGTTGCAGTATATACAGTCTAAATATATTCTCAATTCCATACATATTACTGATGAAACCGACTTGAAAGTAAACTTGATTTTATACTCACCCCTTGTTCAACAGGTTCAAACTAACGCTTCATTAAGCAATGAGATTACATTGACTTCAGTCAATTATATTGCTGATTTTTTTTACATAAGTATATGTGCTGGGATTTATAGGATAGGAGATAAAGTTGCTTGATATCCATGAGTTTCTACAGAAAATTATGTGAAATGGTTTCATCTGAGAGTTGGTACACTTCATGAGATTAAATAATCAATAACTCGCTTCTATTCTGCGACTCAGTGATAACCATTTCTCGCAATAATAATTTTCAGTTAGAGGAATTTCTTAAGCCCCAACACATTCATATCATACAGCCCTTCTTTTACCATCGAAGCCTTTAAACACTGAATTGTTTCGTAACATTTTACGTAACTAAACGGTCCATAAAAAAACACATGAGCTTGAAATACATAAAATAAGCCGTCCGTACTTAAAACATTCTTCCAGATTGTAATTTGTCAATACATCTGTCCTAATTTCACTGAGTTATGAATGGGTGGGCAATTCTTCAGTTCTCACAAAAGAATTCTCTTAAAATTCGTTTAACAATACTTCTCTGTCAAATTCACGATCGACGTGTAGGCAAAACATAGAACTCCGTTATCAGTGATATAGCACTAGCACTACTTCTCCACAAACACTGTTCATAATAATAACGGTTCCAAATTTTGGCACATATCTAATAATTTTGAGGGGAGAGGCAAGTAGGTTATATCGATCTCAGTGCTTGACTGGTTCTGCATTTTATCGACTCGAAAGGACGAAAGGTAAAGCTGACCGGTGAGATTTCAATACAAAGCGTGAAGTGTCGAAAACTTCTGCAAGGCACTTTTTCGACGCTCTGGCGATTCGGTTCGCTCGCCACCCTACTACTAATGATAATAATGATCGTTTCAAATTTTGGCACAGTTTTTGTGGGAGGGAGTTAATCGATTATATCAATCCCAGTACTTGACTGGTAATCTATTTTACCGATCCCGAAAGAATGAAAGTTAATCTTGTCGGAATTTGAACTTACAATATAAAGTGTCGGAGGAACTACTGCAAAGCATTTTTTTGACGTTCTAACGATTCTGCCAGCTCAACCAAGGTTACTAGTTTAGTGGTTATTATATCGCATGTATATGAACAAAATACATATTCACAAAATGTAATTATAAAGGTTGCCAGTCGAACGATTTCAATAACATTGTATAAATTATGTAAAAACATAGTACTGTATATTTTGGTAAAAGATTACTAATTTCTTTTGTCAATATCTAAGACTAATTTCTTTTGTCAGTATCTCATTTGCGTTTTTATTTCGCAATCATTTGAACTAAGAGCAATAACATATCAAACTAGATTACTTAAGACACTTAAATGCTTTCTTATTCTTTATTAAATTCCACTATGTTTTCGTTTACAGAAATAGTAATTCAAGTATAGTGTACTTTGTGAAGATAGAGGAACTAAAAGCTAATGTAAATGAATTTCATAACTTGTTGGTTCATTAAATCATTAAATATTTTTTATTCATACAAATACATCCAGAAGTGTTCAACTCTGCGCTATAAAATAATTGATTACAGGACGAAATTTCTGTTTTCAGACAAGGCTTGACATTGTGAATGAGCAGTAACTGAAATTGATGCTCAGCGATGCAATGAAAAGCTTCGTCCAGTTTAAGAAATTTTATATAAACAGTTTGCCACTGATATTGATGGAATCTGCGTCGAGAGGTGCAAGATTTTAAATTCGATTTCAACAATCTTTCAGTCAATGAGCTGAATAAATTGAATAGTGGTCGGTTGGATTTCCTTTAGACGTTCTAAACCGTTTGACTGAAAAAATTCATGCTTATTCCACTAATGATGTTAAATATTTACCAAAAATTAGAATTGGTATATTCTTCAAGTTACTTTGCCCCAATAAACTTGACATATCTCAACAAAATTAGTTTCAAATATGACATTCCTCAACAGAAGATAGATTGGTATGTAAAATTCCTTTACGCAGTTAAGAGTAATAAGATTTCGCTTGGATATCCACAGTAAAAGAGTTAACAAAAATACTGCTGGGATATTGACATTTATTTATGGATAATCAAACGAACAAGTATATCAAAACATAGCTTCTGGCTACAGTTTAAAGTTAATGATATTGCATGTAAGATGTTTGAAATTGAAAACAATGGAGTTCCAATTCGCAAAGTACATACTACTAAACATACAAATTACTGCGGATGTGGTCAATGATTAGCACGCACGCACAAACACACACACACACACACACACACACACACACACACACACACACACACACA
>NC_068981.1:128284159-128286319 GCF_001194135.2 Octopus bimaculoides
GTTTAAGAAACCATAAGAAAATTATGTGTTTGTTCTAAAATTTGAGATCACATAGACAGTATTTTACGTAGGATATGGGCAGTTCCCATGAGCACTATCTTTTGAACTTCAACCATTTTGGGGTTTCCTGGTATCTGAGCTAGGTTGTAATCAGCCCGTTTCGCTGTCATTATTATTATTATTATTATTATTATTATTATTATTATTAATAATAATAATAATAATAATAATAATAATAATAATAATAATAATAATAATAATGATGATGATGATGACGATGATGATGACGACGACGACGAATGACGACGACGATGACAATGATACCAGGCTCTCATGACTTCTGACCATAACTGATTGGAAGTGTTAACATGTACATGTTTTGTGTTGGTATAAAAGATAGGCTACAAAAAATATTCTTGCTGAATACCTCAGATATGCCTGTCAGTTACTTGACCTTAACGAATTGAGCGTGTCACTTAGTGGCTGACGACAGGGACCTCTCTGATCACGAGCAGGAGTAGCGGAAGTGCATCATAGTCATGTGTTGCGAGGAATTCTTTCGAGTTTGAATAATTCATCTCTGGAAACATGGGTTTATCATCGTTAAACAATGCTTGTTCAGAGACCTTTTGAGCAGAATGAGCTACTCGACCTGAAGAAAATTCCAACATTTTGGGCGAAGGGGTAAGTCGATTACATCGACCCCAGTGTTCTGCTGGTACTTATTTTATCGACCCTCAGAGGATGAAAGGTAAAGTTGATCTTGGCGACATTTGAACTCAGAACGTAGCGACGGGCGAAATACTGATAAGCATTTCATCCGGCTTGTGTATATATGTGTGTATATATATATATATATATATATATGTGTGTGTGTGTGTGTGTGTGTGTGTGTATATATATGTATATATGTGTACATATGTGTATATATATGCATATGTGCATATATGTGTGTATATGTGTATATATATATGCATATGTATGTATATATGTATGTATATATATATATATATATGTACGTGTATATATATATATATATGCATATATATATATTCATATGTGCATATATATGCAGTATATCTGTATATACATGTGTGTATGCACATGTATATATATATACATATGGAGACGCAATGGTCCAGTGGTTAGGGCAGCGGACTCGCGGTCGTAGGATCGCGGTTTCGATTCCCAGACCGGGCGTTGTGAATGTTTATTGAGCGAAAACACCTAAAGCCCCACGAGGCTCCGGCAGGGGATGGTGGCGAACCCTGCTGTACTCTTTCACCACAACTTTCTCTCACTCTTACTTCTTGTTTCTGATGCACCTGTATTTCAAAGGGCCAGCCTTGTCACACTGTGTTACACTGAATATCCCCGAGAACTACGTTAAGAGTACACGCGTCTGTGGAGTGCTCAGCCACTTGCACGTTAATTTCACGAGCAGGCTGTTCCGTTAATCGGATCAGTTGGAACCCTCGACGTCGTAAGCGACGGAGTGCCAACAATGAAGGTATAAAAGAGAGGAAATAGAAAGCTTCTGACAATAACGAAAGTTTTATAAAGCCTTTATATTTCAGGCGCAAAGGCCCACCTTCAGAAGAAAAAGAGTCTGTGAAATGTCCAGTTATGCAGGTTCCGTTAACCCATCCATATCCCCTCGTGTTATGTACCAGCAGCAGCAGTCATTCTCCAAGCGTAGGTGTAAACAAAATTCCAACTGTTGTTGTAGCTTACTCACCATCTGCAGGATGATCAACTGTTGCTGTAGGCTACTCAGCATTTGTAGGTTGATGTGACGGCGTTATCTTAACGTCACCCTCCAAATGTTGCTCGGACAAAAAAATAATAAATAAAGGAAAGACAATTGTTTATTTCTTTATTGCCCTCAGGGGGATAAACATAGAGGGTACAAACAAGGACAGACAACGGGATTAAGTCAATTACATCGACGCCAGTGCGTAACTTCTACTTATTTAATCGATTCCGAAAAGATGAAAGACAAAGTCGACCTCAGAACGTAACGGGAGACGAAATATCACTAAGCACTTCGCCCGGCGTGCTAACGTTTCTGCCAGCTCGCTGCCATTTAAAAAAAGGATATTGTTGCTCAGTTATACGCCTTGAAGAAAAATTTTCAGGTTAAAATGCTGTAGCCTCAGG
>NC_068981.1:128287574-128298601 GCF_001194135.2 Octopus bimaculoides
GCCTTTAGTCGAGCAAATCGACCCCAGGACTTATTCTTTGGAAGCCTAGTACTTATTCTATCAGTCTCTTTTGCCGAACCGCTAAGTTACGGGGACATAAACACACACCAGCATCGGTTGTCAAGCGATCTTGTAGGAGTACAAACACAGACATACAAACACATACACACATACATATATACATATATACGACAGGCTTCTTATAGTTTCCGTCTACCAAATCCACTCACATGGCTTTGGTCGGCCCGAGGCTAGAGTAGAAGACACTTGCCCAAGATGCCACGCAGTGGGACTGAACCCGGGACCATCTGGTTGTTAAGCAAGCTACTTACCACGTATGTGTCTGGTTGTGTGCGTATGGATGCATGCATGCGTGTGTATCAGCACTACTGTACGGTTTAAAAGTGAGGGCGCATGGCATAGTGGTTAAGGTGTTGCACTCACAATCGCGAGATCATGATTTCAATTTTTACACCAGGTGCTGCGCTGTGCTCTTAAGCAAAACACTTTATCTCACGTTGCCCTGTGACCATTTCGACACCTGACGTGTGGTGCACCGTGAACCTGTTCAGGTAACGTCGATTTGATGGAAAGAGTGAGCTAATGTACGGTGCATAAGATTGATATAAATAAATCATTTGTGCGGGTTGTTCAGCAAGAAATTGCAGAACCATCTTTCTGGGACCACGGCAGACTACCATTATCATACGGTTTGCAACAGACGCAGTGTTTGAATCCAGCGAGCGATGAAACAAGTTTTTTTTTCTGCCGCCATCATCATCATCATCGTCATCATCATCATCATCATCATCATCATCATCATCATCATCATCATCATCATCATCATCTTCTTCTTCTTCTTCTTCTTCTTCTTCTTCTTCTTCTTCTTCTTCTTCTTCTTCTTCTTCTTCTTCTTCTTCGTTTCCCCTTCTTCTTCCTCTTCTTCTTCTTCTTCTTCATCTTCCTTTTCTTCTTCTTCTTCTTCTTCTTCTTCTTCTTCTTCTTCTTCTTCTTCTTCTTCTTCTTCTTCTTCTTGTATATGATAGGTAGGGAGACAATTATTAATTGTAACGATCGTATGAAAAAATAAATACTAGGTGGTGAAACATAATTTTATTCGGTTACCCAGAATCAAACTGATTGAGACTGCCAGTATCTTTGATTAATTGGGCGGAGCCGGGATCTTCTGACTGGTTAACATAAATTACGCGCTGACGTGATGTTAGTACGGTAAAAATCAGACCACTCTGACGGAAGTTATAATTTAAAATAAGTAAAATAACGAAACTATGAATTTAAGACCATGGGCATAAAATCAAAAGGAAATAGTAGAGTCAGTGGTATCACTGGATAGAAAATTGGAGCAAAGCATGGCAAATAACATATTTGATTTGATACACTCAAGCACCACCATGCACCCTTACGTACCCATATATATGATTTCTACATATGTGGTTATCTTCCCGAAGTGCATACACATTTACATGTGCAACTGTTAATAATGCACGGTAGCGATTAAAGTAGGTGAATCATGAATAATGGGTGAATAATGAATAAATAAAATGAAACCTTTTTTATTGATCCGTACTTATTATCACATGGAACGTAACAGGGTACATTGGTTCTCAACCGGAGTCCATGAGGCCCTTGGGGGTCCATGCAAAAGTTTGTTCTTAAAATTTATGTGCAATAAATTGGTAATACTCCTATAATGCACAAATTATTTTAATTTTTTTATACAATTCCTAATAGTATTCAGTTATGAAAATATGACTTTTTAAACATCCAAGTGGTCCATAGGTAAAAAAAAAAAATGGTTGAGAACTACTGACTTAGCATATATTTCTACATACATGTCTATTGCTTATCTCACTCACGTATACTCGACTTCGACACACTATCACATATACTTACGATTGTGAGCAGTGCCCAGTCAGCAGATACATTTCTACTATGTATCCATAAACATATATATGCATGCACATATACTTATATATATGATATGTTTACTTGTGTTATCTCAGTTTGTCTGTTGGTCGAGCATTTACATATGCATTTAGTTAGTAACCTCATTTGTACCCTCGCTCCCCCACCCGCACGATAGGAAAACAACTCTGGATACGAGGTTTAACTGGGTAAAAATGGAGTACAACAAAACAAAAATCCAAAACACATAAAGTGATGTGGGAGTTATACAAAACTATTTAATGGTTAGCCAGGGTATACAGCAAACTGTTGAGAAGGGCTAAAGTATTTTACTGAGGTTACCGCAAATTTCATGGGTTTACGTAAACCGTTATATAAAGGCGCTGCTACTCACATGGGTTTAAAAGAGCACATAGATGGAAGTGGACTTAAGGAATCATCGCCATATTGCAATGACTGAGGTCTACTCTGTAAGGCAGGCACAATAGTCTAAGTAACATTTTCATACTCAGGGATAGAGAAGTCTTTGGCTTTTTGAGATAGACCAAATATTTGTCCACGAATTACCTGTCGACGTCATCCTATGGTTTTTCTGAGTTGTCTTGATCTATCATTGATAGTCGCTCACAATGTTAGTTGCAGTTTTGTGTGTGTGTGTGTGTATGTGTGTGTGTGTGTGTGTGTGTGTGCGTGTGCTTATGTTTGTTTGTATGTATGTATGTATGACTGAAGTAGAGCGGTTAAGGGCTTGTTAAAACTTAACAGATAGATTTAGCCAGCCACCCAGCTCGCCAGACAGACTGACAGACAAACAGATAGATAGATAGATAGATAGATAGATAGATAGATAGATAGATAGATAGATAGATAGATGTACACACATACATATATGCGTGTGTATACATGTATTTATGCGTGTGTGTGTGTATTTATACTAATTTTTCGCACACTCTCTCCCGGCTGGCACTCTCACCTGCCAATAGGATCCTACCGTCCCGTGGCCCAATATTCTACCCCACAACTGATATTACGGAAGTTGTCCATCTCTCAGAGTACCTACCACGTCAGCTAAAATTTGGAAAATTTTGTCTAAACGCAGCCACCCTGAAGTTATTGGCTTCCACTTATCACATGGCAGAGACACTTCACCCTACTTATTACCCGCTTCTTAATGCCTCAGTAATAATCTCTGAAATATAAATAACTTTTCTAATGGAAAAATAATACGTCTGCTTTTTAATGATATTCTTATTCCAGACTGTAAACATTGCATTTCAGAAACTAGTTTGCATGTCTTCAGATATTCAATGCTTTGGTTATGATCTATAAGAGCGTTGTGCAGATGATATGTGAAGCAAAAGCTGTCAATTTAAATGTTATAACATTTAGATTATGTATTACTTACAAATTCTAAAATACTGAAGGCCTGATATAATATATATTCCAACCGTGATTACTTTGCCTTTCATTTTCAGATAGAGTAAATCAAAATCGAGAAGTAAAATAACCCGTGTGTCTTTACAATAAGACTATAGGCTTTGAGTTGAGAGGCGTTCGTCTACAGTCATTAGCAGATTAAGCGAACATATAGAGACTCAACCGTTGTTTCAGTATTAGAATTGGAAAGTTAAAGCGGCGAGGTTTTAGCACGCCAGGCAATATGCTTAGCTGCATTTCATCCGTCTTTACGTTCAAACTCCACCGAGATCGACTTTATTTTTCATTCTTTCTGGGTTGATAAAATAAGTATCAATTCAGCAATCAACTACCCCCACCCTAAAATTCAAATCCAGCCGAAGTGAACTTTGTCTTGCATCCTTCCATGTTCGAGAAAATGAAGTCCAATCAAACACTGCAGCAGCATAATTTTCCCCAACCAGATGTCTGACCTTGTGCTTGAGTTAGAAATTATTTTCAGAGAGATGGAGTAGCAAAAGATTTCGGAACTACTGTAAAGATGCTTTTCAGTAGTTTTATGTCTTTTAATGTTAAGTTCAAATTCCACCCGAGTCAGTTTTACTTTTAATTCTTCTGGGGCTTGATAAAATAAAATATCAAAACAAGAACTGAAGTCGAGATAACCGATAATTCTCCTCGTCCAAAATGTATAACCATGCGCCTCTTGATTAAATTCATATCGTAGAAGATGGTGCTTGACATCATAATCAGTACAGAGACTGACTCAATACACTACAGTATTTAATTTCGTCCCTTTATATCCTGACTTCACTACTCACCGTGGTCGTCCTGATATTTTGTCCATCCAAGACCAATAAACCATGTACTATTTAAATATTATGATTAACTAAACCCGTCCTTCATATGTAACTCACTGAAACATATTGGTTTTAAATTGTGATACATGGTCAGCAACTTCGAGGGAGTGGTTAAGTCGATTACATTGGCCCCAGTGTTCAACGAGTACTTCATTTATCGATCCCGGAAGATGAAAGGCAAAATCGACCTTTGAGTATTTGAATTTGGAACGTATATTCGGAAGAAATGCCGGAAGGCATTTTTCCAGTTCGAAAACGATTCTGCCAGCTCGCCGCCGTAACTCTAAAAAATATAAGAAATTATTACGGTTAACTTAATGAAATGGCGATTGTTTAAAGTAGGTGTTTAAATCATGCCAGAATTGACCTTGCCTTTCATCTTTCCAAGTTCGAGAAAATTATTACTAAGCAACTATAAGAGTTGATAAAATTGTCTAAGCTTCTTTTCTAAGAATTTCTAATTTTATGCTATGATAAATCGTTACAATTATAGTGTTGTGTCATCGAAGATGATCGAGATTTCTGGATTTCTTCCAAGCAATATCATGTTAGCTTCTCTTTATGCTATCTTGAAATGCTGTTAGGGGGAGCTGTGGAGTAAAAGTAAAGAAATTATTAACCACAGATTATGAAGATCTTGTGACCTGTCTCAACTAACTAGTTAGAGAATATCATCCTTCCGAATTTTGAAATACTGTAGTGATTTTTTATATGTTAAAATGTATCTGGTGAACAAAATAAGATCGTTAATTTCTTAACCTTTAGTATTCAGATTACCCCAGCTTATTTATTCACATTGTTTTGAACTAATCATGCATTATCTCATAGCTTTGATATTTCAATGACGTGATTGTTTAGTATTAGAATGACATTGTAGGGTAGGTGTGAAAGCATCTGGCGGGTTTGAACATAAAGCAGATAGAATATTTGGGTCTAATATGGCTATTTAAGAGCTAAAGGGATAAATAATACTTATTCAGTTTTGTTTATGGATTAGTGATGCTGTTTTCAATCGAGACATTCTTCAAAGCGTTTAAGTTCTATCTACTTTTTGTACAAACCGCCAGTTCTAAGAATAGCAGTGTCGTCGCGTAATGATTAACGCATGTTGTTGCATAATACATCTTTGTTATAAACCATACGCAAAAGGAGACGAAAAAGTATTTCCTGTGAAAGGTGTCGTAAGAAACGGCTGTTCAGAAATCATAGTCCCTTTTGATACCAACCCGCATAAAACCATCCTAGGTTCTATTATGCAAGGTTCCATGTTTAAAGTGAACTAAAATAAAACCTTCCATCAAAACTTCATGTTTAATTTGTTTCAGACACCGGTTTAGTAATGACAGTTTTATGTTACTAGTTTCAAAGTAATTTTCAAAATTAACTAAAACGGAGGCTGTGTATGTCAACAGAAATATGGTAACAAAAAAGATAGCAACTAAGTTACGTTTATTTTCATATTTAAAACTTATCGCTCCACAAGTGACATAATGTTCACTATATTTCTAATGCTCACCATATTTCCGGTTTTTATTAACAGATTTACTTAAAGGTATGTGTGTGTGTGTGTGTGTGTGTGTGTTTGTGTGTGTGTGTGTGTGTGTGTGTGTGTGTAACATGTTGACAATTCAGGTTTTAATCTTTCTTTTCATCAAAATTAATGATTTCTATTTCTCTTGTGTCCTTGAAATTGCTTCTCTTACTTTGAAAAAAATTTTTTAGTAGATCAACAGGAATGTTGCAAAGTTCTACATTCCACAAACATATTCCAAATGGCATGTTGTTTGGAAGAAACAGTCAATGGACTGCGATCATTCTGGAGCACCGCTTTGAAGGGTTTTAGTCGAACAAATCGACCCCAATACTTATCTTCTTTTTAAAGTCTGGTACTTATGCCATCGACCGAACATCTAAGTTACGGAGACATAAACAAACCATCACTCGTTGTCAAATGGGTGAGAGGGATACAAACACAGATACACACGCATACACAGAGTTCCTTCTACGAAATTCACTCACGAGGCGTTGGTCGGCCCAGAGCTATAGTAGAAGACGATTGCTCAAGGTGCCGCGCAGAGATACTGAAAACGAAACTACATGGTTGTAAACTGAGTCTGTTAACCAATTACTTCAAACCAACAGACTTAATAAGTTTTGGCTCGCAGTAGTTTAAATCATTCACAGTATTTGTTGCTGAAATTTCAATAAGATTTCAACGGAGAAAGTAGAGGATGAGAATTAGATACTGAAGGATGTTTGCTCCGAAACCCAATCGTTTCTGACTCTTCCAATGTATCATTTGTGATCACATCACCGTAGACAAAAACCCGTTCTGAGCCGAACTTTGGTTCGAAAGTGGAGGCACATAGCCTAGTGGTTAGGGAGTTGGACTCCTGATTGTAAGATTGTGGTTTCGATTGCCGGACCAGACGACGCGTTGTGTTCTTGAGCAAAACACTTCATTTCACGTTGCTCCAGTCCACTCAGCTAGCAAAAATGAGTAATCCTGCGACGGACCGGCTTCCCTTTCCAGGTGGAGAACTTATACGCCATGGAAACCGGGAAACTGGCCCTTAAGAGTCGGCATGACACCAGAAGGTAGCTTTTTTGTTCGAAACCTCACTAGATCATTAGAACTAAATATTTGGATCCACTTCTCTCGGTTTTCTATCTACCTTAAACTACTCTGCTATGAGGTGAAATGAATAAATAACACAGAGCAGATTTTATATTGGTTTCAAATTTTGGCACAAGGCCAGTAATTTCGGGGGAGGGGCTAAGTCGATTACATCGAACCCCGATAGGATAAAAGGCAAAGTTGACCTCGGTGAAATTTGAAAAAACAGGTGCTATAGAGATAAAGGTGGCGAGCTGGCATGCTCGTTAGCACACCGGGTAAAATGCTTAGTAGAATTTCGTCCGTCTTTACGTTCTGAGTTCAAATTCCGCCGAGGCCGACTTTGCCTTTCATCCCTTCAGGGTCGATAAAATAGGCACCAGTTAATCACTGGAGGGGTTGATGTAATCGACTCACCCCTCCCCCGAATCTGCTGACTTTGTGCCAAAATTTGAAACCAATATTAACGTAAGGATCCTATCGAATTGCATAGAATTACAAATATCTTCATTAAACGTACATTTTATATCACAACTCACATCAGCATTTTAAAAAATCCATTTAACAAAATCTGAAGTGTTTGAATCTTTTGCATATTATCGACATTATTATCCTCGAGACGGATGGATATTCACGAAACTAAATCTTTTAAGACGGTCGATAAGTTTTAGAAATAATACTTTCATATTATTCAATCCATGAAACTCGGTCTTTATTGAAATAATGGAATTCATGCTTACGAAATCGTATACTTAAATGTATTTTACGAAGCCAAATCCTCGCACCAGGAGCTGGGAATCTTGTAATAATGCAATATCATTGTATAGAAAATTTGCTCGTTCTTATTTTAATAATTAATTAAAATCAAGGGCTCTCTCCATCAGCAATCGCTGCCAAAAGTTTCAATTTCCAGTTTTCTTCTTTATATATATTTTGTGTTTTGTAACGAAGCTTGATTTCCTGTTTAATTTTATGATATAATGGAATGCTTGTTCTCGTCCGGCAGTTAATTGCTGCCTATCAGATGTAAACTCTGAGCAATTTTAGTAGAGTTCTGTGCTATTCGTTGTCATTGTTGTTGTTTTCTCCCTCTTTCTGTTCTCACTATTTTCTAAGAGAAAGAAATTCAGATGTTTTTAAAATATCAAAAAAAGAAATATTAATATGTTGAGATCGGATTGCTGGTGCTTCTCTGCTTTCTCAAATGAAGATATCAATACGTGTACAGAGGTATGAAGAAATGACAGTGATGAATGTTTATATTTATACTTAATGTCATAGCTTAACATTATAGACACGCTTAAGGCGGCGAGTTGGCAGAACTGTTAGCACGCCAGGCAAAATGCTTAGCAGTATTTCGTCTGTCTTTACGCTCTGAGTTGAGTTTAAATTACGCCAAGGTCGACTTTACCTTACATCCTTTCGAAGTCAATAAAATAAATACCTGTTAAGTACTGGGGTCGGTGTAATCGACTGTCTCCCTCTCCAGAACTTGCTGGCCAAGTGCCAAAATTTGAAATCAACACTATAGACATGGTTTGGTAGAGTTGCTAGAGATACTGAATTGTCAGTCAGAGGATCGTATCATATCATGCTTGTGACTAAATCATTTTTCACATGATTTTCTACACCTATCTTCCAAAAATTGCCTCCAGTAACAATGTGTGGCAATAAGAATCGGCAGAACGTTAAAAATTTAAGTTTTTGTTTTTTTTCTTCAGAATAATTTGGAATGGGATAGCTATGTTTGCTACATGACAATGGAGTTGTCAACGGCTTGCTTTCTACCATATAGAATATGGAACTGTCCACAATGTTGTGGTTGCAGAAATAAGGCAAATTTAGGAAAAAAGAGTATGTGTACATATAGACATTTATGGTAACTGTTTAAAGTCAGAAAAGTAGGTAATAAACAGTATATTAAGTTTCCATATATACCAAAGAATAATGGCTAATATAATTCGGTCTGAAAACAAAGTAGAATAAATGTCAATTCTACTTTCCTCGGAGAAACTCCCAATCTTTTCTATTTCCTATTTAATTCCTTCTTTATAAACATTCCTTTTTTCTGCATCAGCTTCACTTCCACCATTCGTTATTACAGCTTACCACATTTCAGCTCCGATATACTTTTATAACAAAACTCCTATTCAGTCAAGAACACACAATACATACATACATACATACATACATACATACATACATACATATATGCATGCATGCATACATGTTTGTATGTATGTATATATACATGCATACTTAAATATTTATATATATATGGATATACATATAAACATATATGTACATAAATACATATTTATGTAAATACACACGCGCACAATATACACACACATGCGCAATGTGTATATACGAGAGGGAGAAAGAGAGAAAGAGAGAGAGAAGGATATATGTATAGATAGATAGATAGATAGATAGATAGATAGATAGACAGACAGACAGACAGACAGACAGACAGACAGACAGATAGATAGATAAATAGATAGATAGATAGATAGATAGATAGATAGATAGATAGATAGATAGATAGATAGATAGATAGATAGATAGATAGATAGATAAAGGACAATGGATAAGGATCATTCGCGAGTCATATAGACGTATATATTATCCCTTGGACAGGATGCCGGTCTATCGCAGAATTACTCATTTTTGCCAGTTCAGAGAGTCAGGAGCAACATGAAAGTGTTTTGCTCAAGAACACAAAGCGTTGTCCGGTTCAGGAATCAAAACCACAATATAATCTTACGATCATAAGTTCAACATCCTAACCACCGAGCCATGCTCCTCCACCCACACACGTACATATGTATGTATGTATGTATGTATGTATGTATGTATGTATGTATGTATGACCAGATAAGAGGCGTGAAGTGAGAGAATGTATGTTTACCCCATTAGTTCTGTTTGATTCGGTGAATCCCTATTCCCAATTCATTATGATATCAATAGAATAAAAACGATGAAACAAATAATATCTAAAATAGACAATCATATAAAATGTGGAATTAAAATCTTTAAACACTGGACTAAACTACAAGAAAGTAAGAAAGATTACATTTTATATCATTGTTATACATTATATATAGGGAGAATTCACACAAAAAAACAACATACGAAGACAGGTGGTGTAGAAAGCAAACAGATATATTAATATAACGCTCGTGAATTGAAAAAGTCTTTAACGTTTCGAGCCTACGCTCTTCTACAGAAAGGAACACAAAAAGAAACAAGGAGAGAAAAAAATGTGTGTAGTGGTCACCGATCTATCATGGAGAATGCCGGACAAAAGGGTCACACAGGAAAGTTAAGAAGAAGGGGAGATAACAAAGTAATTCGAAGCTTACATTTAGAGTTTCTTTATCACAAAGAATACTTTCAAGTTGGAAGATGCACACACAAATTTACTCTGTGTTAACAAATGTTTACAGAGAATGTTCTAATAATTATAGTGCTGCTGTTTGCGTTACTTTTGGGGAACGTGTATATATCTATACTTATATGTCACCTATCGGTGTCTTTACAGAATGCCTTTGGTATCATTCCTGTTGTAATGACTATAAATGAGATACGTTAGCACGCTGGACAAATTGATTTGCGTTATTTTGTCTGTCTTTACATTCTGATTTCAAATTCCGTTGAAGTCGAATTCACCTTTCATTGCTTTTGAAGTCGATAAAATAGTAACCAGCTGAGCACTGGGTACAATGTAATCGACTTACCCCCTTCCCCGAACTTGCTGGCCTTGTACCAAAATTTGAAGCCTAAATCTAGTTACAACTTACGTTCTTATTTCAAATGCCGCTTAAGTCAGCTTTGCGTTTCAGCCCTTCAGCGTCGATAAAATAAAGAACTAGCCTGTCAAGTACTAGGGTCGATGGTATTCCACCAATTTCTGCTCTTAAAATTGCTAGCATTGTGGCTCTATTAGAAAAAGATTATAAATAGTGGTATTCCTAATATACTTGTAGCATTCCGAATTACTACGACTGCGACAAGTATGCATAGAACACATAGCTACTTCGCTTTTGTAATTCATTTATCAGCATATTTCCGCTTGTCATTGAGTACCATAGAGTTTTATACACACGCATATCTACACACTACATACATAGATATACATGCGTAAATATATATATATCCACATATACAAATATATATATATATATATATATATATATATATATATA
>NC_068981.1:128300423-128301117 GCF_001194135.2 Octopus bimaculoides
GGAGGAGGAGTTAATACAATAGGTTCTAGTACTAGAATGAGTATTTGACTTCAACTAAGGATTATTGGGGCGATAGAAATGATTAACTCCCTTCTACAAAAATTGCCGGATTTGGACCTTAATCAGTGCCTTATTAGTGAATTTGGTTGACGAAAACTGAAAAATGCCCGTCATATTGACAAGACCCTTAACCCTTTGGAGGTCGTTGAGGCGCTGCAGCCATGCAGCGTATCTAGGACAAGAGTCTGGCGGAGTCCATCCCTCATACGAGAAAATCACTCCACATAGTTTGGTTGTTATCATTTTCATAAGGTGTGTGGGTACGAATTTTGCATACCAATATTGTTGGGAAAGAAAACGAGTCAAGATTAAATGCAAGGTATACATAATTGGGTTTTTAAATGACTGAAATAACAAGTAATTAAAAAATCGACATTTCATGTGAAACTAATACATGTAAATATATCGCAAGGCAGTGATCCAGCATGACCTGGAGTGGCTCTGTGGTAAGTGGCTTGCTTACCAACCACATGGTTCTGGGTTCAGTCCCACTGCGTGGCACCTTGGGCAAGTGTCTTCTACTATAGCCTCGGGCCGACCAAAGCCTTGTGAGTGGATTTGGAAGACAGAAACTGAAAGAAGCCCGTCGTATATATGTATATATATGTATGTGTATGTGTATATATATATATAT
>NC_068981.1:128301541-128302554 GCF_001194135.2 Octopus bimaculoides
TCGCTTGACAACCGATGCTGGTGTGTTTACGCCCCCGTAACTTAGCGGTTCGGCAAAAGAGACCGATAGAATAAGTACTAGGCTTCCAAAGAATAAGTCCTGGGGTCGATTTGCTCGACTAAAGGCGGTGCTCCAGCATGGCCGCAGTCAAATGACTGAAACAAGTAAAAGAGTGAAGATTAAAGAGTATACACACACATACATATATATACACGCACACGCACACGCACACACGCACACGCACACACGCACACGCACACACACGATGGGTTTCCTCACAGCGCGCGCACACGCTGACACACACACATACACATGCACATACACACACACGCACACGCACACGCGCACATACACACACACACACACACAATACACACACGTATGGGAAAGAAGGAAATCAATCTTACTTTTAACGGATAATCTGTCAGAGCTTCGTGCGAGCCAAAGAATGAAGTAACAACGTGTCGAAAACCCCCATAAATATCCCAGCAGTAATTAACAGAGTGCGCCGGGTGCAGTTCTGACACCCGAAGCAACATACATTCTACAGAACCATTTTTCATTTGCTACCCAAGTTAACCTAAGCGTTAGGCATCTGTCAATATTGCCTTCTCTATTTTCACAGATGGTGTTTGAATATTCGTTTGATATCGAATTGTCGGTGGTGTTGGAGTTAGTAGTGACAACTGTAATGTGGTCGGGGTTATCCCGGCTGGTACTTGATGAGTGCGTCATCGGGGATGAGGAAGATGGTAGTGGTGATGCTGATGAAGTAAGTGATGAAGATATTAGTTCCCATTATGATGTTGACAAATATGAGTACTGATTGTTATTGCGATAGGGCGGGTGGGGGAAAATGGGAAATAGTTGGGGGCAGAGGAGTTGCCACAGCAGTGGTAGTAGAGGTAATGGTTCAAAGTAGTAGTCGGTCAGTGATAATGATAGTATTGCTGATAAATCTGGTTGTGGTGGCGGCGGCAGCGGCGGCGGCGGCGGTGGCGGCGGCGGCGGCG
>NC_068981.1:128302831-128304752 GCF_001194135.2 Octopus bimaculoides
ACGACATGGGTGATAATGACGACTACGACAGCGATCGTGAGGAGGCGATGACGATTTAGACAAAAAGGAAGAGTTTAATGATGGCCTATAATTTATAGTAGTTGTTATGTAATAATTTATAGTAACTGTTATAGCTGTAATAACGAGCTGCAGATGGGCGGATTGACTGTGCGTCAGTTTTCTCACCCAGCGGTTGTCAGTTCGTATCTTGTATCACTGTGATCCTGTTGAGACTGTCACCAAGTCAACTCTTGTTCTGATTTTGGCAGCGTGTGAAATTTAGTGTGTAATTGTCCATCTGACGTTACTCTTAAACTCACTTGATCTTCAAGAATTAACAACCAAATCTCTCCTTCTCTCACACACGCACACACATATATACAAAGTATTTTCTACAGTAGGAAAAAGGTATAGTCGATTAAGTGTACCCAAGTATACGACATCTATTTTGATACGATACCTATTTTGGCCGACCCTGAAGAAATACAAAACGAAGTCATTCATAAGATTTGAACTGTGAGTTTTATAGTTTGCTTCTGTCTTTTAGATCTCTGAAGTAAATTAAAAATTTTGGATTCTATAGACTCTGTGTGTGTGTGCGTGTGCGTGCGTGTTTGTGTGTGTGTGTGTGTGTGTGTGTGTGTGTGTGTGTGTGTGTGTGTGTGTGTGTGTGTGTGTGTGTGTGTGTGTGCGTGTGTGTGTGTGTGTGTGCTTGCGTGTATGTGTAAAGTAGAAGGCAATGTAGTGATACATAGTAAGGCGACGATTTGACATAATTGTTAGCACGCCAGACAAATTGCTCAACGGTATTTCGTCCGGCTTTACGATCTGAGTTCAAATTCGTCGAGATCGACTTTGCCTATCATCCTTTCAAGTTCGATAGAATGAGTACCGATTGAGCACTAAGGTCGATGTAATTGATTTAGTCCCTCACTTGAAATTACTGGCCTTGTGCCACAATTTGAAACTAATAGAGTGAAATAATTGTTAGCACGCCAGGCAAATTGCTGAGCGGCATTTCGTCCGTCTTAACGATCTCACTTTGAATTCCCTGAGGTCGTCGTTGCCTTTCGTCTTTTCTGGTTCCATAAAAATAAGTACCAATAGAGCAATGGAGGTTAATCTAATCAAGTTAACCCTTCTTCCTAACGTGCTGGCCTTGTGCCAAATTTCGAAACTAAAATAGTGAAACTTTGAGTAGTGCAGTAGAGTGTAACGTAATGGAGTTTAGTAGAGAGTAGCATAATGTAATGTTGTGAGGATGTGCGGCTGGGATGTTTGACACGCAATCATTACGTCGTGGGTTCAATCCCCAGATCTGGTGGTGTGTTTCCCTTTGAGAAAGGTGCTGCATTTCGCGTTATTTTGAGTCCACAAGGCTGGAAATGTGTACCAGTGATAGCGATTCAGCTGCTTAAGCCGAGATAAACTTTATCCTAATCTACCTGTAGTTTCATAACAATGTAGTGTGACGCATCGTATGTTTATGACCATATAGTGCTTAGAGTAGTTCAAATAAGCTTCAATTTGAGTTTATTTTATGCTTCAAGACTGCATTTTATTCCAATATTTTCCCTCTTCTATTTCAAATATTTGATTGCTTTTTTTCTGTTTGTGAAGTTTAGTCCTTCCAACTGGCACTTCATAGAAGTAAACATGTTGGACGTCTGTTGTTCTTGTTGAAGTTACATCGATTTTCTTTTTTGCTTTTCACTTTTTATTTTTGCTGTTTTTCACTTTTTATTTAATCATTTGTTTTTTTTTTTCCATATTCGCAATATATTGTTAGGATTATTACGTACGTGTTTAAACTCTGTTGCTACCCGTTCCTTCTATAATTGTTCATATTGATTTACATATAGTATCAGTTTTTTCATCGGACTTTTTGTTTTATTTCTTTTCTCTTTATATATATATATAT
>NC_068981.1:128305630-128309845 GCF_001194135.2 Octopus bimaculoides
AGAAAGAAAGAAAGAAAGAAAGAAAGAAAGAAAGAAAGAAAGAAAGAAAGAAAGAAAGAAAGAAAGAAAGAAAGAAAGAAGATACATAATAAACTAAGCATAAACATTTTGTTAACTGACAAAGAAAGAATTAACAAGAACATTCAGTTTGTATTTTCAGTAGAAACATGAATCAAACTGAACATAAAGAATGCCTCATGTTTCAAGCCTTGTTATAAATTTACGTCCTTTGTTTGAAGAAATAAATCATAGTTACCCTACCAGGTAAAATGAATTTCAGTCGGTTATTAAAAGTGTTTAAATCGAAAGTAGCCAGTTAAAGAATGCCTAAGTTTCATCTGTAACATTGTCAACATTGAGAATGTTTTCCTATGACATACACAACAGCGAATAGTTTATATGTGTTCTAATCTCCCGGAACGTATTCAGAATAAATATGCAAATCGCCTTTTCGAATTTCGCTGTTCACTGTTCATATGACGGTTTATTATCGGTTGGCAGATATCCGCTCGGATCAGTGAATAATTTGTTCGCTGAAATTATAAACAAGTCCATCGGATATTTCTGACTGACGAGGCACAACATGTCGAACCACTGGCGTATAAGAATCCCTTCTATTAATGAACGCTTAGTTGTCCTAAAGGAGAAACTGTACTCCTGTGACGAACACAACAGCGATTAGTATATTTGCCTTCGAATCTGCCGGAATGTATTAAGAATAAATATGTAAGTCATATTTTTGAATCACTGTGTATATGACGATTTATTATTCAATATTTATTTTTATTTTGCTTACTATTTTTCAACATACGCTCTGAGTTCCCCAGGTAAATCCACTGAAATCTCGTAGCCGCGGTCTACTCTGTCTACCTATAAAACTGAATGGATTGCCAGTTGAAATTACGTGATACTGCAACACATTTGGATACTGTGATATATTTGGAAGTCATAAAGACTTAGATAGTCTCATGACTGAATAGATGTTGGTCATTGCACCCCTCAGATATTTTTTTGAGAATTTCTTAATTAAGCTCAAAACGTTGTCCGCGTGAATTGTTTATATCCTCGTCGCCACTGTTATAATGTGGATCCTCGTCCACATGCATGTTATTGTCAACACTGTAATACTCTTGTCACCACTATTATGTTGTGGCGGTATTCCGCGTCTTATTATCTTTGACTCATCTATCGCGCTATCGCTGATAGCTCCGCAAGACAATGACTTTGAAACGTCTACCTTGACGATAACTTGAACTCGTATATCACACGGAACTGGCTCTGACTCCAACTGAAAACTCGTACGACTCTGCTACTACTGACCTTCTCCAACGACTGACTGTCTGACTGTTTCATACCACTTTGTCACGTGGGAAGGGGAGTACCATTTTCACAACAATAATAAAGATAGAAGCTGTTTGTGTTCAAGTCAGTAGAGCACCGAACGAAATACCTTACAGTACTTACATCTAGAAATTGACAGTATTAGACATTGCAATCATCAGTTTGTGACAGAAAAGCGAAGCAAACATACTTTCTTTCCGCTCTCCCTTTTATTTTTATTTTGTGTGTGTGTGGAGGGAGAGGTGAACTAACGCTCGACAAGACTACTGCACTTTTCTCTCTCAAATTATTGTAATAATGGTTTATATAATTTGCATTCAAAATATGGTAGTTAATTCATAATTAGTATTAATAATACTAACAATAAGTGGCAAGCACAGTGAAACAAGAAATAAACCCCCTGCCAGTCGAAAGAGATGCACAGTTGTAATTTCTAGTCGAAGCCACTTCATTTCCAATAGACCACTAATACCCTTCAAAAAAGATCAAAGTTACATCATTACCATGTCCTTTGCTTCATTTCTTTAATATGTTAATAATTTCTGTCTAATCAAAAGGAAATCAGTATTATTAAAAAATATGTTGCTATCATATCAGTATTATTAAAAAATATGTTGCTATCTTTTATCTTTTACTTTTGCGTCAGTAGATGAAGGAGCTGGGGCACTGCTCTGAGAATATTAGTCGAACGAATTGACTCCAGTACTTATTTTATTGGTCTCTTTTGTCAAACCGCTAGGTTTCGTCTAAGTTTCGTCTAGCAAATCTACTCGCAAAACTTTGGTCGGCTGGAAGTTATAGTAGAAGACACTTTCCCAAGGTGCCACGCGGACAGACTGATCTCAGAACCATGTGATTGGGAGGCAAACGTCTTACCATTTAGCCACACCTATATGGATGTATGTAAGTATGCATATATACAGGGTTATTCAAAAAGAATGAACCGATTTCACTATGCCATATTTTAATAAGTAAAAGCAATAGAAAATTCTAGCTAAGTCACGAGTATTTACTCACACTCAACTACTATTTCTTGTCTTGCAAGTGTTCAATGTGGTCACCACTTTTTGAAGATTTTGTGAGAATTTGGGATCTGCTGAGAGTTTATGATTGAATAGATTACAAGAGTTCAGAATTAAATCAACTTCAAAGAAAATCTTTTTTTCAACTTACTTAAAAGGGAAAAATAATCTTTTGAATCACTGAATAATTTTCGTTCGCAGTTCCATACGCTAAATTAAGAATTAAGTTAACGAATGATCCAGAACAAATATTTCAGTTTTTTTTTCTTTTTCTATTTTTTTGTGATTGATATTAACTCTTCAGGAATGAAGCACTTGCTGATTATATGCTAATTAATAAGAATATTTCTGTAGCTGCGGTATCAAGCCTTGTTTCAAATATTTATTCCTAGTATGACTATGAATGAGTTGTCTTGCATAATTTCTTTGGAACTGACATTAAATAAAGTAATATCCAAGGAAGATTTATTACAAAAGCTAACATGGAAACTGCTCTTCAATTCCACTGATTAACATAGTTTCATGTATAGAGTCATTGACTGTAATACAAGGACTGAAATACATATAAGTTAAATAGATCGATCTCTTCCTGTCCAACTGCAGCAAGAAATAAAGGATAAACTATGTACGACTGTATCACATAGGAGAGAAACCAAGTGTGATTATAAGAGCACAAAACAAATATATCGGCAGATGCACGGATTCGTAAATCAGAAGGAATATTAATAATGTGCGCTGACATTAAAGTTTACATTAATAATTGTATTTATACTTCATCTCATCCAAATATTGATACAATGTTTGCTTTATTAAATAACCTGCAATATTTATCAAAGCTAGATGATCGTTATAGTAATTGGAAAATTGAGCTCAGAAAAGAGAACAAATAAATATGCGTTAATGTTATTAGCGCACGTGTGTGTGTGTGTGTGTGTGTGTGTGTGTGTGTGTGTGTGTGTGTGTGTGTGTGTGTGTGTGTGTGTGTGTGTGTGTGTGTGTGTGCGCGTGTGTTCGTGTGGTTGATAAATGTAAGTTCCATATTTTAAATGTGTCATGGATAATAATATTAATAATTTCGACCTTGTCTAAATCATACAAGATGACATAGCGATGTATGTATTGAGAGTTTGTGAGCTTAACAGTAAACAATGAAATTGAAACTTCGTCAACATTTGGAACCTGTGGAACTGAACGAAATGTATTTCTAGATTCAAACAGAAGCTTTAATGAATCAAATTATCAGCATTCATACTCTCCAGTTAATACAGATGCTGGTTGGCTATTATGTGGCATTAGCCAGTTATTATTGTTGTTGGTGTATTCAGACTTAGTCAGCCCTACTAAAACCTCATTTAAAAGTATAAGAATACAGTTTTAAATGTACTTTTAAATGTATCTTCCAGCGTACAAGTCGACATAGTAGATAGTGTAAACATATAGTGTAAACATATAGTGTAAACATTAATAGACGGTGACTATCACCATCTTTTCAAATCCTGCTGTATTTCACTGGAATTTTTGGTCCTCCAAAGTTGTCTTGCATCTTGTTCAAAACGGGGGCACCAGTATTTTCTTAACGAAACACTTTGAAACTTGGGACACTGGTAGAATGTATCATATAAAACATCTTTTTCTCTTAGTCTTCTTAACAAAAAAACGTACATCGCAAGTTATTTCATGTTAAAGTTGTCGTATTTCTGTAATTTCAACCAATCACTGACGTCTATTCAGCTGTATACATTAAGTGCTGACTACGTAAACAAACGATTCTCGCGGTGATAAAATTATTATTTCCTTGTCAAAAAATAGCTGAAGCATATTGGCAGTAGCTAATAAACCTTTCTATTATAGG
>NC_068981.1:128309873-128315192 GCF_001194135.2 Octopus bimaculoides
GTCAATTAGGGTTAGGGTTAGGGTTAGGGAAAACGAACACACGTGTGTTGCCTCTGCAAAATGTCAGAAGTAATGGAGATTAAATACGCTTTACACCGCTTAAACTGTCAAAGGAGTAAGTGTAAACAGTTGAATACTTGTCAGTGATTGGTTGAAATTATCGAAATAAGACAATTTTTTACATGAAATAAATTCGAATACAAAAATTATTTTCTGTTCTATAACACAAAATAGATAAGTATACGAAGTTTGAAAGTCTTTCGGTACCAAAAACACTACATAAAACATAAATGAAAACTGGTGCCCCCGTTTTGAACAAGATCCGTTGTCTTGATGTATAAGTCGACCTACCATTTTTGGCTGTGAACTTTGGTCTGAAAGCGTCAATTTTTATGTCTGAAAATACTGCAAGCTACATTTGAGCAATCTTAACACTGAAAGAATTGTTTGTATTGCTTTCATACTAGTAATACTTTCATACAGAGATGGAAAGAAAATCAAAAATTAAATGAGAATTTTATGGTGTTGTCCACTGTGTTTAATGCCGACGAAATGTTTACTACTGAAAGATTTTCAATGTACACAAAGGACATTAAAATGTATATTTTTGCAACGGTTAAATAGTTCTTACAGTGAATTTTAAAGGATAATTAATTGAGCATAATTTATAATTCGTAGCAGTTTTAAAACACAAAATACTGTGGGTAAATGTATAATTGATATAAGTTCATAAACTCGACTGAAATTGTTCAAACTTGATACAGATGAATATATTTTTAATATATCAAATTCATTGTTTATAGTGAGTGCCAAAACGTCATCGCAAAAACATTTAGAAAATTAACAATGCAAGAATTATGAAATGAGTCAAGAGTAATAGCCGAATGTTAATAACTCACTTGAAAGCTGATTATCAATGTTATGAAAATTTCTAATTGTAAGTATTAAGCTCTAATATAGGCACGCGACCACAAGTGTTTGGAGAATGGACAGTTAATTTAATCGACTTGGCTTAAATGGTACTTATTTTATCGAGCTCTGATAGAAGCAAGGCAAACTTTTAACTAGGTAGCATTTGAACTTCGTATGAAATAAGATGTAACTAAATACTATAAAGCATTTTATTCGCTACTTTGCCAATTCTGTCAGCAACATTCTGCTAATTATAATAATCCTGTCTACTATAGGCACAAGGATGTCTCCAGGCTCTCCAAGCAACGCACATCTGTCCACGAAGAGATGGAAAAATTGCTTCTCCTGTGTATCAAAGAGAAGAACTCGCAGGGGATACGATTACAGAGACCATCATCTGCGAGAAAACACGAACGCTGTATGGGGATCCCCTGAAACAGAACCCTGGAACATCGACTGATAAAACATCAGCAGACGCTTTTAAGGCAAGTCGCAGCTGGTTCAATAATTTCAAGAAGAGGACTGATGTTCATAGCTTCGTCAGATATGGAGAAACAGCGAGTTCTGACACGAAGACAGCTGAGGATTTCGTGTGTGAATTCCGTCAGCTCATTGGACCCGGGGGGTACATCGCACAACAGGTATTCAGCTGTGATAAAACTGGCCTTTTTTTAGAAAAAAATGCTCAGAAGAACCTACATAACTGCAGATTAGAAGAAAATGCCAGGTCACAAGCCTATAAAAGATAGGCTAACTCACGCCTTTTGTGCCAATGCGAGTGGAGACTTGAAGATAAACCGCTCTTTGTCTACCATTCCGAAAACCCACGAGCGTTCAAGTCGCACAAAATCCTGAAGGAGAAGATGCAGGTCATGTGGAGGGCAAACTTTGAAGCTTTGGTCACCAGGCAATTCTTCACTGAGCGGGTCAACCTTATCTTCGGACCAGCAGTGAAAAAAATTACCTTCCGGAGAATAATCTTCCTCTTAAGGTCCTCCTCACCCTCGACAGTGCTCCTGCTCACCCTCCTAACACGCACACAAATACTACCAAACGAATTTAAA
Organism: Octopus bimaculoides; assembly: GCF_001194135.2. Lineage (NCBI taxonomy): Eukaryota > Metazoa > Mollusca > Cephalopoda > Octopoda > Octopodidae > Octopus > Octopus bimaculoides. The sequence continues at coordinate 128,311,850 of NC_068981.1, forward strand.
TTCATAAAAGTTCTACACCTTTCGCGCAACACCACCCCTACCTTGCAGCTCATAGACCAACAGGGGATTTCTAATTTTAAGAAATTTTACAACAAACACGTATTTCGTCGGTGCTTTGAAGTCACCGAAAATATAAATCTAACCCTTCGTGAGTTTTGGAAAGAGTACTACAACATTGTTAACTGCCTGAAAATCATCAATATGGGCTGGTAGAGTGTAACGAGGAGAACGTTGAATTATGCATGTTGGAAACTGTGTCCTGACTGCGTATCCGAAAGAGACTTCGATGAGTTTGTGTCTGCGACACGTGTAGTTGAGTTTTTATTTAATGACACTGCTCTGGCGCATTTTCGTAACATTTTGAAAGGCAGGAAAAAGCAGACTTCTCTTGATATGTTTCAAATGAAACGACCTGCAAGCGTGAAAAGTGAAGAAACTAAGCGAAGTGAGAGAGAAAATGCCACGAATTATTCTTCTTGAAGTCTTAATGGAAGGAGATTCTCCTTCCAAACAATAATCCTCCTCCTCCTCGCTCCATCATCTTTATCACGCATAATTCGTCCCATATTTAAGGTAATAAAAATTTATAAAACCAGTCTACATATTTCTTTTGCATTCTTTTTTATTATGTTTTTATGATTGTCATTTTCCTTGTAACAGCACCTTTTCTGTTTTAAGACTCATAAAAAATTATTTTTGGGTGGCCTTGTGGGGCTGGAATAGGTTAATTATGTTTTAATTAATTTCAATGGGAAAAATTGATTTGTAAAACGAGTAAATCGTAAAACAAGCTCAGTTATAAAACGAAGTAAACTCGTACTGCGAGGTATCGCTGTATATATAGGCGCAGGCATAGCTGTGTGGTAAGAAGCTTGTTTCCCAACCACATGGCTCCGAGTTTAGTCCCACTACGTGGCACCTTGGGCAAGTGTCTTTTACTATAACCTCGAGCCGACCAAAGCCTTGTGAGTGAAGTTGGTAGATGGAAACTGAAAGAAGCCTGCCGCATATAAATATATTAAAGAACGGTGGATTTCGAATATAGATAATAGCATGTAAAAATTGAGTTGCAAAACTTTTTTGGATAGAAAAAGTCGAAAGTTGCTCGTAGGACCCGAACCAGAACTTCTCTGGATTTGTCAACCCAATATGTTGAATGTAGCATGTAAATATCGAACGTGAAATTATTCTTATGAATTCTTATGACGTCAACAACATTCAATTCTCGTTGGTAAGGATATTGTATTTCGTTATGAAATCATAATATACTAGTATATTGTGGTTATTAATGTATTAAACGCTTAGTATTAGTATATTTAACGCTCTATAAGCCAATACTGTGTCCTACCGTGTTAGCAGTGTTGTTAAATCACCTTTTTAAGGTGATCTCTACAGGTTTTTAAAGCGTTTAATATACTTAGTAGTATATTATGATTGTATAGAGAAATACAGTATCCCTACAAGTAATTAATATGTACGTACCAACTGTCAGGAATTTGTTTCATATGTAAAATTGGTATATCCAATAATGTTGCGTCGCTATACTTAATAGCTATTTAAGCAATGAGTTTGTGGGTGGTTAATGGATTGGGTGTGGTGCTGAAGAAGGAACAAGAACTCCTGAAATATGTATATATACACATTACTTATTTTTCCATCTGCAATTGCTTTGTTTACACTAGACGTATTCGGATACGAAACGACGTAACAAATTATTGCTGGCTATAATGTCTATAGAAAATCTGTACAGATAACCTTAAGAAAAAAGTTTAAAATAAAGTTTTTACAATTGATAGAGAAATTCGAAGGTTTGCTTTCGTCCAGTGGTAGAACATCTGTCATATCAATCCAAGGAGATGTGGGTTTATCTCCCCTTCGCAGCCTCCGACTTTTTTTCTGTCCAAAAGAGGTTTTCGACCTAATATTTACATCTTATTATTTATAGCCTTACATGCTTCGAAAAATGAACCACTTCACGTTCTCTCAAAAATTTATAAATTCTCATGACATCAGTGAATATTATGAACGCCAGAAATATTAAAATTTATTTATACAGCTTGATTGCAATCTTACTAAACAGCTACAAAACTTGAATGACAAGAAACATTGTTTTTATTTTCATTCAGTGGTCATGTTGAAGAAGATATTCGATACTGTGTTGAATATTTCATCTTTGACAAAAGCTGCTGTTAAGCGTGCATGTGTCACCAGTTTTAAATAATGAATATTAAAGCACAGACTCTTAAAGAAGTCTTTTTCTTTTCATTTATAGATGATGATAAATGACAACCGAATGCTTAATATGAAGCGAGCTTGTGCAAAAATACACCACACATTAACAAGAATCAAAATTTAAAGATTATAGGCCATATTCCCTATTTTATGAGAGCTGTTTCGTGCAACTTCATAATATCGTTTCGTGTAACTTGGAATAGATTCTTTATTCAAAAAAAGAAAGGAAGACAAAGAGAAATAATGTGGAATTGATACGATCAACGAAAAACATTCGCAGTGAAAATTTACTTCAACGGAAAATTGAGATCAGTTTGAAGACTCGATTCATTATCAATACAACCCATACTCCGCCTTACTCTACCCAGATATAATATTGAATATTCTCTGAACAAGACACAATGTCTCACATTCACCTGCACAAGGCTTCTCACTTTTTTCCCTGTTCTCCACAGCATACAAATACGCTCACACACATACACACATACACATGCACAGAGGGAAACACACATGCACACGCATGCACACATATACGCGCACACTCAGAAACACACACACATTTCGTTTTTTTTTTTTTTGCTTATTATTTACTTCAAAGAGCACATCTTTCTTAATTCTAAATTCGGCACAACTTCATGCACACTTGTTTCGCCTGTCTTAGTACTTTCTCAAGGTTTCTTGGAAGAATTTATTGAGATCCTTTAAAGCCTAAAGCTTACATAATGTTCAAGAAAGTAATAGGCCAAAAACTTTCTGGCTACATGATTTGTCCGTACTATTGCAATTTTCTGTGTATGTGTGCGCGCGCGTATTTCAATTCGATCTTCCATCGTTCGAAAGAACGATGTCAGTTAATAAAAAAGTTATGCCCAGTTTTGCATTACTTTCAGTACAAACCTCACTCACGGCAGCTGGAGCAATTACCATCTCGCTCCCATATATACATATTGTGGTTTTAAACACAGTACGAGCATAGGAGATATTATCCTGGACGAATATTGCTGTAAATTTTGGCCAATCACATATTTACATTAAGTATGATACATAAATGACTATTTTAGTCCAATACTGCATATATATATATATATATATATATATATATATATATATA
>NC_068981.1:128316098-128318957 GCF_001194135.2 Octopus bimaculoides
ATATATATATATATATATATATATATATAAAGTGGAGAAATGGAGCAACATGTAACAGAAGTTGATCATTAGAAAATTTCAAATCATTCTGATGATGTTTGTTACATGGAACGATATAAACGAGATAAACGCAAGTTTACCTCAAAAGTAACGGAAACAGGTGTAAATGTTATCTTAACTATAATTAAACTATGATCATTCAATACTAATGATCAACTTCTAATTGTTACATGTTGCTTCATTTCTTCTATTACTTTATCTGAATATATTCAAGCACGGTTTACCCTTAAATTACCAACTTAAATTACCAACTTAAGTTACCAACTACCTTACAGCAAGGCCTATACATAGTTAGGTAATGCACCAGTAGTGCCTACGGATACATTTATCCCTTAAACAGTTGCATAAACGCTAACTCCAAATTTTCATATATATATATATATATATATATATATATGCGCTCATCTAAAATGGCCACGAGTACTCACATTCAAAAGTAATTCGCTTGAACAATTGTGGAGATCTCTTCAACATGAAACCATTGGTTACCTTGTTAAACCGCAAATATATATATATAAATATATATATACATATATATATATATATATATATATATATATATATACACATACATCACACACCCTACACCATATCAATTTCCCCAACATATATGCATACATACATACATATACACATATGCGTGTGTGAGTGTATGTGTATATACAGATCACACACGCACACATGCACACATATTTATATGTGTATGTACCTATGACACACCCAACACCACATCACATCTACCAATATTTTTACTGTACTCTGTCAACCTTATTGACAATATCACTAAAGCAATCACTGACAACACCCCTAGTACCACCTCTGCTACATACGAGGGGATGTTGAAAAGTAGCTGGCTTTAAAGGTATCGTGAAAGGCCTGGCTGGAGGCTCAACCTTCCGAGTTCTTTTACTGGGCTTAGAAAAACTGAAAGGCCGCTGCAATAAATGAGTGAATCTGCAATAAGTGAGGGAATATGTTGAATAAAATCGTAATTAACTGATCCTCCTGTATTTTCTTTCACCCAAAGCCAGGAATGTTTCAGCATCCCCTCGTACTTCCACTAAAAACTTATATGAAACCTTTACAAATCAATTGACTAGATTTGGTAGACGCACATATCACTGCTATATTCTTCGATGCGAGCAAATGAGAAACTCTCTACGGAGTCACTCAACCTACAAATAACATCCAGCCTTCAAATTACATACTGCCGTTTTAAAGAAAAGAAATGACATTATAAAATGCATTCTGAGATACACTAATCTCAGATCACCTTGTTCAGAGCTAGCCAAAGTATAAACAACATCATATTTCTCATTTATCATCTCAATTTTAACTCTGCTATTTATTTTCCACTTTTCACTTCTGTTTTATAGTTATTATAGTAGAAAACATATAAATGATTTATTATTTTTATGACTTTCGATTCAAATAAGAATGCTATGATCAATGTTATCCAATATGGAGAGAATTATAAATCAATTTAAATTATTCTGCTGTTTAATTTACAGTCTTGACGAACAACTCCTTCAATGTTATTATTAAATAGAAGTTTATTTGAAAACTTGAAAATGTAATTTCGAAAATGTTCTATACTTTGGCATAGCAATCCTCGAAGAATTCTCTATTGTCAACTGACATTAATAAATTGCTCACGGTTCAATTTGTCATTCACAGGTGGCTCTTAAATGTCTCAGACCGTTCTTCCATAGAGATACGAGCTTTTGCTTTTTAATATTTCAGTGTTTGTATTGTCTAGTGATGCTAACATATAGAAATCTATCTGCTTGTCTTTCATATGAGAGTTGTTTACATCTCTGTCTACGAAATCAAAGAATTGTGGATGCGAAACATTCGCTGGAAAATCTTTTCAAATATTTTTAGTACGCACGCGCACGCATACGCGCACACACGCGCACACACACACACACACACACACACACACACACACACACACAAATACAGACCCAGAACATCCCTGTTATTCAATACATACACTATACAAACATCAATATAAACAAAAATATTGGTGAAACATTCCTATCAAATCTACGATGTGCAAACATAACGGGTCGGATATCGTTGTCTGGAACAGACACGAAAAAGTATGTACCATCATAGAGATCAGCTGCCCTGCTGGTGTGAATGTCTCTTTGAAATCAGAGAGAAAGAGGATAACTACTGCCAACTGCTTCGAAACCTTCAGCTGTTATGGCCAGATGATAAATTCGCATTTATAGCATTAATAATTTGTGCATTTAGTTTTGTGAGTAAATACCGTAATGAGAAGCTGGGGTTTTCAGAAAAGGAAAGCAACCACCAAACACGCACATCACAAATACAATCTGTGAGACAGTAAAAATATGCAAGCCCCAAGTTCAAAATGTAAATTTTCTTTTGGTATCTACATTGCATCGATAGAGCTTTGTATCTGTCTTAGAAACCAGTTCCTTCGAATAATTAAAACCAGAAGAGAACACACGTAACAATCTATTATCATTTATAATAAATCCTTAAGGTGCTACTTTCCAGAACAGCAAGATGTTTTGATCAGACAATATACAATGCCATTCGTTTGAAAACTGCCCTTGAGTATATACAAAACTACTTTTGTTCTCGAATACATTCATGCGTTTCAATATAAGAAATATTTGTAGAACATTGTCATCACAACTTCCGGCAAATGCGGACAAAACACTCCTAATATAATTGGTTCGGGTGGTAAAGAAAATTTATACCCAGTTATACCTGTGATCTTCAAAAAGGGAGTAAAGAGAGAATATATAGTCGATTATATCG
>NC_068981.1:128320048-128322062 GCF_001194135.2 Octopus bimaculoides
TATATAAATTTATATATATACATATATATATATATATATATAAGTATGTATATATATATCTAAATACTTACATGTAAGCATATATTTATGTAAATCTTGTACGACTCTATTCTCCTTCTAGCAGCCCTTTCACGCTTATTTCGTTCATTCCACTCTTCGTTCTTTCGTTCCCCCTCTCTTACATTTCATTGCCTTCTCTTCCTGCTCACTTTCCCTCCTCTTTTCACTTCACTGCGCCCCTGTCATTTTTTCTTGCCCCTCCTTATTTCTTCTGTCCCTCTGTCTCTACCTCTCTCTCTCTTCTCTCCCCACGTGACCGGTGTTCGGCCAAGCCTGACCTTTCTTTCTTAGTTCAGCCGTTGTCCGTGCAACAGCTATATTCCTCCCTGTGCCTGTCAAATCATGTATCCCTGCCGTAAGGCTTTACTTCCATACACGCCAGCTTAATTTGATTTGTCCTTAGTCGAAAGACACCTGTTGTTATGTCCTGTTATTTGTATTTGTGTAAATTTCTCCGTTTTTTCGTCCTTGTTTTCGTATACATTTGCCGCTTTCTTCCAAGGAATCCAGTGCTCTTAGTTTAATTTTTCCTTGGGGATGGCCAGATTGGAGCAATCTCGAGTATAAACAGCCGAAATTGCAAAAATAATCTGGAACTCGACTGAGGAAAGAAAACACCGAATGACACTCCTTGTTTTCTTTGTATTGTCTATCTGGATGTTTTGTTCTCCCTTTCTTGTATCACCTAACTGTCTGAATATTTTGCGTTCTTGTCCCATTTTGTGTATATATATATATATATATATATATATATATATATATATATATATATATATATAGTTTCAAAAAAAGACAAAAAACAATAACAAAAAACACGACGTGAGGACGTGATACGGATAGTGTTATTAGACGCTCGGGAAAGGAAAGAGATATATATATCTATGACAGATGAGAGTTCAAAATTTTTAAATTCAGGGGTAAATAGGTAGATAAAATAAATATATAGAGATTCGGGTGTATTCGGGTAAAGGATATTATCTACGGCCGTTTCAGGGGTACAATAAATGTATAAATGGTGTTTTAAGTATTCCAAATACAATCTGTCGAATTAATACCATGTAGGATTTCATCCCGAAGGAAACCATCCTGATGAGGGGGCATTATGTTTATGTATTTGGAATTTATACATTTATTATACATTTATTATACCCCTGAAACGGCCGTAGATGATATTCTTTACCCGAATTCACCCGAATCTGTATATATTTATTTTATCTACCTATTTACCCCTGAATTTCTTTAATTTTGAACTCTCATCCGATATTTCGTATAAACATCAAATTCGTAATCGATTCGAACAGTTCGTTTTGAAGCCCTTACCTCGATTTTTTCTCTCTATTTGTCACTTCTCCATTCGGTACATGAACCCAACGTACATGATGCATAGTTTTCACATATGACTTTTACATGTAATTTTGTTCACTGATTTATAAATTTATATGTATATTATTTCGTTATCTGTTTTGAATTATGCTTTGGAATTTGTATTGATTGCCTAGATGTGTTCCTTCTATAATTTCCCTTATCCTTTGATTTAGCTTTCAATGAGCACTTCTTAATACAGTTCATATATCGTGAAGTATATTTAAAAACATACTTTATAAGAAAATTTAACTTTATATATATATATATATATATATATATATATATATGTTGTTGTACTTGGGGATGGTCATATTGCCAGTTTAGCCAATAAAAACACACGCACTGTATATTTAGTGTTAATTTGCTTCAGCTTTATATTACATTAATCTTAATCTTATTTCGGCCAGAGTTCTTTCGTCACACATCTGTGACCTCATCAGTGGTCCTTTGTTTCCTTCTTTCTTATGTGTGTCTCACCTTGCTAACTATCAGCCATTTTGTATTTTGTATTCCTATTGTATGTGTCTACGCATGCGTGTCCTTCAATGTGTCTGTGTCTGTGTCTTTTGTAAGTGCATGTGTGTATGGG
>NC_068981.1:128322522-128327640 GCF_001194135.2 Octopus bimaculoides
TATATATATATATATATATATATATTATGCGTTCAAAATTAATGACGAAAATAACTAAGGGCAACATAAACACAATGTGTAATTATTAGTTTGACGATCAATGCGGGATTAAAAACAAAGTGTTTTGACGCTTCGGGTTTAAGTTCCTCGTCAAAAAGTTAGTATTAAAAAAGAAAACAGTGCAAGAAGAAATGAAAGCAGGAGTAACGGGAAAATATCATTTTGTATCAAGTCATGTTTAAAATGGGAAGTTAAATGACCAGAAGTGTTACTGAAAGAAAGAAGTTTCATTCAAACAAGCTCAACAGGGAGATAACTGAAAATGATGTATGTGAGCATGTGAAAAAGGATGTGGTTTAGTTTGAGAATTGTGAATCTTATATATGTACTGGTACCTATCGGTGCAGTGGACGTATGTGCGTATGTCTGTAGGTGTATATGTGTTTGTGCATGTTTTTAAAGATATTAACAAGGTGTTTTAAATGATAGTTTAAATGATAGTTTAACATGTATGTATATATGAATATAAGTATATTGTGAATCCAATGCGGGTGACTGGCTTTGGACTATGTGTGTGCGTTGTGACGTGCATTTATGGAAGGCTTTTGGGAATGATATACAAGCCAAGTGTAAATCTCACTGCGTATGCATTTATGCCGTAGCACTGAAATAGTGCTCAAATAATTATAGGTAGAGTCTAAAGCGATAAGTCCAGATGAGCAGATTTCTCATCAGTTCAGCGAAGATGTTTTCTGTTGCGCTAATCTTTAGTGTTGTGTTGATATCTGCTCAACTATTGTGTATAATTTATGTACTCTGTCCCAAGTCATGGTGTGTGTATAAGTATATATCAAGTACGTAAGTATGTATGCACACGTGCGTATGTTTTTGTGATTGGAACATGGGCGTTCGACATAGCAAAAACACTTGCTAAAGCTACAAACGAATAAGCAGCTCTACGAAAGAATGAAATGAATAAATGTAAAATGGACTTACAAGAAACTCTGTGCACGGCAATAAATTGAACTTATATAGACAGGCTAAGTAATGTTATTTATAACCTAACAATGATAGTAACGAGGCAAATCAGACTCAATCCTAAAAGGGTTATACCTCAACCAAACTGAACTTCGAAAAATGGAAAGAAAATATGATACATAAAACTGATATATTAAATTGCTAGAAAGCTAAAACCTCGTCTTAGTTTACGAAATAGAAAAGAAGGGATCTAATGTGAAAAATTACTTAAATAGCGAAAGAGTATATAATACTTGAGAAAACTGAAAAAGGGACTGAATAATAAAAACTCTCACCACAGACTGAGAAGCTCAGGTCTCAACTCTGAAGGTTTTGGCACTGCAGCATATCATGAAAACCTTCTCACCAGAAACTACTACAACTGTAGGAAATACTTATACAGACTTCATGTACACTTATAACGGAATTGAAGATTTAATACACTGGAATTATATCAGCATTATGAAATTTTAACAGGAAAGCAGTAGCATAAGCATATACCAGGAAAGGTCATAGTGAATGACAAACTGACTGTGGTCTAGGATATATTAATTTATACAGATCGAGAGATGAACATAAAATTGATTTCAAATTTTGTCACAAGGATAGCCATTTCAACGAAGAGGGTAAGTCGATAACACCAACCCTCAGTGTTCAACTGGTACTTATTTTATCAACCCAGAAATGATGAAAAGCAAAGTCGACCTCGGCGGAATTTGAACTCAGAACGTAAAGGCGGACGAAATACCTCTAAACATTTTGCCCGGCATGTTATAACTCTCACGAAAATAAAAAATGTAAAATTATCCAAACATTAAAGATTTAGAAATAGAGATAACCAAAATATGAAAATTGTAAGCAGAAACAATAGCTACTCTAATTGGTACTTTGGGAATGATCTTAAAAAATACAAACAAATGAATAACCATTTTCAGTACAAGAGAAAATTCAAAACCGATGCACGCACCCAAGACATACTGATTGTGCTCGTTTGCTAAATTGCTAAAGCATGCAACAAAAAATGATTTCTTTTATGTTTTACTTGTTTCAAGGTTACCGCCTTAAAGAATTTTTTAGTCGAATGTATCGACCCCAGTACTTATCTTTTTTTATAAGCCTGGTTCTTATTCTATCAGTCTTTATTGCTGAACCGCTAAGTTACGGGGACGTAAATACACTACACCAGCAGTGGTAGGAAGGACAAACACAGACACAAACGCACACACACACACACACACATATGTATATATACATACATACATACATATATATATATATATATATACGATGAGCTTCTTTCAGTTTCCGTCTACCAAATCCACTCGCAAGGCTTTGGTCGGCTTGAGGTTATAGAAAGAAGATACTTGCCTATGGTGCTACGCGGTAGGACTGAGCCCTAACCATGTGGTTGGGAAGCAAGCTTCTTACCACACAGCCATGTTGAAATAATAATATTAATGGCTCCTTTTGTAGGTATTTACCGACACAAGTGACGAAGATTATGATGAAATATATCAAGTCTTTTCATTCCGTTAAGAAGATTAAGTTGATCACAACGGATCAAAACAGAACAAGAGATTAAAAATGCAATATAAAAAAAACTGCCGTTGTTATCGCAAAAATTTCCATTACATAATATTTTGCTTCGAATATCGTTCATATTCACACGAATGGACAGAGTTCAAATTTATGAAAAATGTTCATGAGAAAATTAAAGTGTCTCAAATAACAGTTAATGCAAGTCTAGAACGATGCGCATATCAGTCAAAATGTGTGCATGCGTGTGTTTTTGTGTATGCGTGTATGTGCGGGCGCGCATCTGTGTCTGAGAGAGATAGAAATAGAAGTAGAGAGAGGGAGAGAGAGAACAAGAGAGAGAGAGAGAGAAAGACAGCAGTTATGGTACCTTGAGATTTCGAAAATTCGTGCAGCGAAGTCAGCTTGCAAATTATTCGATTCTCTTGAACTGATTAAAAAGAAATTGTTCTTTTCATAGATTTTACTAAGCTCCAATTGAAGTTCTCTTAAGCAAACGCATCAAAAGTAGTAATTCTGATTGACTGAAAATAGCCACACAAACAACTGTTACCTACGATATGATTGTTCTGCTTGCATAATGGGACAAGTGAAATTAGATATTTCTGTGTGAGTCGAAATGCCTAAGAACCCATTTTGAAGATTCTGTACCGATTTTATCAAGAGAGACATCAAACTAAGTAGTGAAATGGAAATAACTCATTGGGTAACTTCATAGACAGAGACGTGTCATGAACGTTGTGTACGTAGATGAAAGAAGCAGTGGGTTTGCAGGTCCAAGGTCACACATTTTGTAAAGGTGAACTGTTGATTATATCGTACCAGTATTTGACTAACATTTTCTTATCGACCCTAGAAGACGATAGGAAGCTTTCGACTGATTCTTTGATTTGCCACATGGGTAAGAAAAAGCATCAAGGACATACTTGAATATTATCATAAAAAATACAAATGAATAAAATGTGATATATGAATGTATGTGTGTATGTCATTATTCAGTCTATTTCAAGATTTCTTGCCAATAGAGAAAGAACCGGTTTCTAACCTAGATCCAAGGTTTCTTCGTTGGAATTTCAACATCAACAACAGGGTATTTTTGTGTGTATGTATGTATGTATGTATGTATGTATGTATTCTCATGTATATAGTTACATATCTAGACATGCTCATATATATATTTAAATGATAAACTTCTGGAAAGTTTTACAGATCTTTACAGTTCCAGTGATGGACTGGACTGTAGCCTTCGAATTAGCTGTCTCCTTTCTGATTTTGAGAAGCCTAATTTCTCAAGAGTGGTATTTATGCAGTGTGTTACATATCTCAGGGCCCAAATAATTACAGGTATAAACTTGTATCTTTAATCTAGGTAGAGTAACTGCAGATTTCTCAATAGTTCAGCATAGATGTTCTCCTTTTCACTGATCTTCAGGTTTATGTTAACATCCGCTGGGCAGCTAATTTCCACAACTATGCACAGTTTCTCTTCTCTATCCCAAATCATTATATCAGATCTATTGTACTTACATGTTACTGAGGTCTTCACTGGGACTTTCCGCCAGTATTCCTTTTTATTATGAGTAGCTATGGCCTCTGCCATATTGTGGGTTCTTATTTCTTTTTCCACGGGATTATCCATCCGACAGATTTCAATATAGAATGTCCTAGCTACAACATGTCTCATCGGTAGATAATACCGTGATGACATTTTCGGACAACTGCTTATGATGTGGGTGATATCTTCAGTATGAACCCCACAAAGTCTGCATCGGTTGTCACATTTTACTGCTTTTCTTGCATCTCTATCCCTTTTGCGCATCAAGTACTTGGTTGACATTTCCTCTTCTTGGATTGAAAACGCATGTCCTTCAAAGTGGGAGGTAGTAATCCGGCTATTGGTCCATGATAAACTGCTGTGATGATCGATGTTATTATCATAACGTATGTATGTATGTATGTATGTATGTATGAGCGCCGGGACGAAGAAATATCCGGGTTGGTGATCGATGGCGCAGTAAGCCCACTGTGAGTGAGAGACACCTGGTTTTTGTTCAGGCATCTTTCTAGGAGAAAGTTTATTTGTATATAAAACCCGTTTCTCTACAAAGCCGGATATCTTGCATTTTGCTTTGTCTCTGGGTTTGTTGGCATGGCTAGTGACAGTCGTTGTGGTGTTGTACAAGTCGCACACGACTTAAAACCCTTGCACGGGCATTGCTGACACTACCTATCAGTGATGGTCATGCTCCTCTAACGAGTAGACAGCCATCTTATCATACATGTGTGTGTGTGTGTGTGTGTGTGTGTGTGTGTGTGTGTGTGTGTGTGTGCATTGAGACAGACAGAGACGAGACAGAGATGTATGTGTGAAAGAAATGACTATATCTTCATTGAAATGTGGAGCTTTTCAATTCGGAGAATCAGCTTTGACTATATCTTTTATCTTTTACTTGTTTCAGTCATTAGACTGTGGCCATGCTGGGGCACTACCTTGAAGGATTTTAGTTGAACAAATCAACCGCAAGATTATTTTTAAGCCTGACATTTATTTTTCTCCCTCTTTTG
>NC_068981.1:128327663-128328909 GCF_001194135.2 Octopus bimaculoides
CAACACCGGTTGTGAAGTGGTGGTAAGGAAACAAATACAGATATATATATATATATATATATATATATCAGCCCCTTCACACTTCGTTCATTCCACTCTTCGTTCTTTCGTTCCCCCTCTCTCACATTTCCTGGCCTTCTCTTCATGCTCACCTTCCCTCTTTCACTCTGTCCCTTTCATTTTTTTCTCGCCACTCCTTAATTTTTCTATCCTTCTGCCTCTACCTCTCTCTCTTTTCTCCTCTATGTGACCGGTGTTCGGCCAAGCCTGAACTTTCTTTCTTGGTGTGGCTACCATCCGTGCAACATCTATATTCCTCCCTGTGCCTGTCAAATCTTATGTCCTTGCCGTAACACTTTGCTTTCACACACCAGCTTAATTAAATTCGTCCTTAGTCGAAAAGCACCCGTTGATATGTCCTGTTATTTGTATTTGTGTGCCATTTCTCCGTTTTTTTCCGTTTTTGTTTTCGTATACATTCGCTGCTTTCTTCCAAGGAAACTAGTGCTCTTAGCTTAGTTTTTCCTTGGGGATGGCCAGATTGGAGCAATCTCGAGTATAAACAGCCGAAATTGCAAAGATAATCTGGAACTCGACTGAGGAAAGAAAACTCCGAATGACCTTCCTTGTTTTCTTTGTATCGTCTGTCTGGATGTTTCGTTGTCCCTTTTTTTGTATCACCTAACTGTCTTGATGTTTCGTTGTCCCTTTTTTTGTATCACCTAACTGTCTTGATGTTTTGCGTTCTTGTCCCATTTTTATATTTTTTATATATAAAAATATAGCTGCGTACGTACATTTTGGTCTCTTATATGTATATATCCGGACTTCTTTCATTTTCCGTCTACCAAATCCACTCACAAATCTTTGGTCGATCCGAGGTTATTGTAGAAGACACTTGCACAAGGTACCACGTAGTAGGACTGAACCTGGAACCATGTGGTTGGAAACAAGCTTCTCATCACACAGCCAGCCTGTTATAACATTTTAAAAAATACTTTTTTAATCATCTTTGTCATATTTTGACACGTAAAACTCTTCTACAATTTCACATTCATTTATACAAATGTGTTTCAATGAATTTCTTGTTTCTTGTTTATATTTTTGATTTTTTTAGTCTGTATATGTATGTGTACATGTATATGTATGTATGTATACACACACACACACACACACACACACAAACACACACACACATATATATATATTCAGAGAGAGAGAGAGAGAGAGAGAGAGAGAGAGAGAG
>NC_068981.1:128329212-128330127 GCF_001194135.2 Octopus bimaculoides
TCTAGAATCAGTAGCATTCGCCGCCAGGTACTAGCTTTTTATCTTCTCTAGAAACAAAGATAATTTTCAAGACATCAAGAATAATTTATATATATATATATATATATATATATATATACATACATACATACATACATACATACATACATACATACATACATACACACACACAGCTATACAAGTATATACAGACACAGACACACACAAATACATATATATGTACACGTATATTTACATACTTATACATATATGTATATGTAGAAATGCATATGTACAAATGCGTGTATGTATTTGTGTGTGTGTCTGTGTGTGTATAAATGTATATACACGGAAAATTTTGACGGTGATGTCGAAAGTTGAGCTCACTAGCCGTCATCATGCAGGTTCCTTGCGAAAGTAAATATGTAGTCACAGGCGTAGCAGTATGACAGGAAGGTTGCTTCCCAACTATATGGTTTGGGGTTCAGTCCCATTGTATGACACCTAGGGCGAGTGTCTTTTCCTAAAGCCTCAGGCCGACCAAAGCCTTGTGAGTGGATTTGGTAGACGGAAACTTGTGTGTGCGTGCATGTTTATATGTATATATATGTGTGTATATGTATGTGTATATGTATGTATATATATATATATGTACATATATGTGTGTATGTGTGTGTGTATGCATATATATATATATATATATATATATATAATACACACACACGTACATACATATATGCATATATTTATACTTAGATATGTTTGCATTTTTAAGCGTTTGTTTCCCAACCACATGGTTCTAGGTTATTCGCTCCCACTTCGTGGCACCTTGGGTGTCTTCTACCATAGCTTCGAGCCGACCAATGCTTTGTTAGTGGATTTGATAGATAGAAAATGAAAGAAGCCATTCGGATAGATAGATAGATAGATAGATAG
>NC_068981.1:128330137-128335137 GCF_001194135.2 Octopus bimaculoides
GAAAATGAAAGAAGCCATTCGGATAGATAGATAGATAGATAGATAGATAGATAGATAGATAGATAGATAGATAGATAGATAGATAGATAGATAATGGGTCGGTTGAAAAATTTCCAAGATATTCTTAAAGAATGTGACCAAATGAGGTGTTTTTTTTTATCATAGTTCCCCTAGCAGTTCACATACCTTTTCCATAGGTGTTGCAGAGTTTGGATCCCATTCCTATAGAAGCTTTCATCCAGTTGGTCAAAAAAATCATCAACAGCAGATATGACGTCATCAGCATTGCGATTCTGGTTCTCATCCAAGTATATTTTCATTTATGGGAATAGAGGAGGAGGAGGACTGCGAAGTCCAATCTTCGTTCTCGCGTATAAAACCTGATTGGAGTATATTTAGCGCGCGATATTTTTCTTTGAGTATAAAATATAGTCGTTTGGTTTTAATAAGGGATCCGCAATAAAAAGCACTAACTTGAAAGATGTGTTAGTAGAAATACTAGAAGAAACATAGGAAGATAACGCCGCTGACATGTTAGCGGTGAATGTAACTTTTTCTTAAATGCAAACAATATAAGTTGTATTAATTATGCTAAGGTGCATGTTCTACAGCCTGAGGGTACGTAAGCCTTTCGATGAGCTCGAGAGGTAAGATGCGGAAACAGACATGCAATATAGCTTCTTTCGATAGATGGAGACGTTGGAACAACTGTCAGTAGAAGAGATAAAGTGATGTGAAACCTTAATATGTTACTTATATGACAGCTGCGCAAATGGCAAATTTGCGGAACAGGATGGTTTGCACTCATGCTTTATTCGAACGTGCAAGATTTCTTTCTTTTCCTGTCCTGGTGGTCATTTACCGCAACTGGTATTATTTCCAGAAGAAGGCGACAAGCTGGCAGAATCGTGAGCACGCCGGACAAAATGCTTTGCAGCATTTCGTTCATCTTTACGTTCCGAGTTCAAATTCTGCCGAGGCCTGCTTTGCCTTTCATCCCTTCGGGGTTCGATGAAATAAGTACTAATTGAACACTGGGGTCAATGTAATCGACTAACCCTTTCCCCAAAAGTTTCAGGCTTTGTGCCTGTAGGAGAAAGAATTATTTCCAGAGGAATGGTCGCTCCAATGAGTAAGGATGTTAACATGAAAGTCACGGTCAATTATCTTCGGCGTAATAACTCGACTAAATGTGATAGAGGATGAAAGGCAAACTCGAACTCGATCCAACACTAACAACAACTTCTTTCTAAGAAATACTGCGTGTACCCGTTCAAATTAATGCTGCTAAATAGTTGGCACTTATGGCATTTAAACAGAGTCGTGTTGACGGTTGGCATGGTAACTTCTGTTTCCAGTTTAAATAGTTTACAAACTTGCGTTACTGTAATGCATCAAGAATATCACTATGTAAAATTTGTCATTTCCTTTTCTCACTTAGCAAAGAATATTTTCATGCTGAAATTATTTGCTATTTCATGTCAGTCCTATTTAAATTCTGTTTTCTTTTCTAAAGAATCTGTTCATTAACCATATTTAAATTTAGCGTCATTCTTTAATTTCCTGCCGCTATTTTCAGTTTTCGCTGGTATATTTAAACTCAAGATGTTAAGTTTTATATACTTTCAATCAGTCTGGATAGATGTAAATAAAGATAATTATATCTTTCAAGACTTGATAACTTTTTCTTCTTTCCGGGAGATGTAATTTTCTTTTCCAAGACTATTTCAAAAATAACTCCAGCTACAGAACAGATAAAGATTCATAAACTGATGCCGTTTAGAGAAACTTATTATATCTGATTCATTTTCAAAAACACACACATACGCACTTACATGCTATCACTTACCTTGCTGCATCGGCTGCAAACCCAATGGTCGCCGCCCGTAACGGGGAGTAGAGAATAATCAATAGATAAAGAGGCCTGACCGGCCGCTGTCGATACATCAGGTGTTCTAGGGCCCCGTACAGACGATTTTCTCCACAAAATAGGGATAACGGTAGCTCGTCGGAAAAATGAACCCCGTGAGGTTGTGTGGCTGCTGCAGCAAATGTCGCTGGCCATTGTTCGCATCAGTGCCATCATGGTCACTACCGCGGGGTGCGGTCGAGTTCACCATTTGTTCTTGGGTACGTGACCCATCGCTCCGCTCTTCATCCATCTTCTCCTGCTTTATTGCACAGCAAATACATTTGAT
Source organism: Octopus bimaculoides (assembly GCF_001194135.2). NCBI lineage: Eukaryota > Metazoa > Mollusca > Cephalopoda > Octopoda > Octopodidae > Octopus > Octopus bimaculoides. The sequence continues at coordinate 128,332,336 of NC_068981.1, forward strand.
CGCTATAAACAGATAATTTGTGCAGGTCGTAGGGCAGCGAGCTGGCAGAATCATTAGCACATCGGGCGAAATGATTAGTGGTATTTCGTCTGCCGTTACGTTCTGAATTCAAATTCCGCCGAGGTCGACTTTGCCTTTCATCCTTTCGGGGTCTATTAAATAGGTACTAGTTATGCACTGGCGTCGATGTAATCGATTGAATCCCTTTGTCAGTCTTTGTTTGTCCTCTCTATGTTTAGCCCCCTGTGAGCAATAAAGAAATTAATTTGTGCAGGCCGTTCAGTAAAAACCGAACACTCATACGTTGTCTTCGACGAGAAATGGAAATTCTATCATATACAAAATACAGTGTGATTGGCTTTGTGCCAAAATTTGAAACCATTATCTTTAAATAACATTCATACATGTTAAGTTAAATGGTGAATTTTTCCAATTCGAGATGAGAAGCAAAATTAAAATTTACTTAACTATATTGCATCCTATGTCACGAGTAATTTACACTTATTATTTTTTTTTCTTTCTTTTAAGAATTTGTGTTACTGTGCATATTTCCATCAGCGCTTATTTTCTGTGCCATTAAACTGTTACGGATAAAAGGTTTATAATTGATTTGATATTATATATGGTGACAGACTGTAAGTGTTCATTCCTGCAAGACCATGCTATATGATAATATATAATCAGTGTTTTAGGTCTTTCTTATCACTCAATAAGTACAAACACACAGGCACAAACACACATACTCTTTCGCATATGTACACGCATAAAGGTATGAATGGTTGGTTAAAAAGTTCACTTTACAGCTTTTAGGCTCAGAGTTTGATCCTCAGGTTACGATACCCAAGTTTCGCCAAAAATATTTACGCAAATGCCATACATCTTTATCATATACCTTGTGAGTGGAAATGGGGAAATGATTTGTGTTTAGAAGTTCGTTGGATGGAATGTACTTAAAGAGTTCGACCGTGTCACACTGTATCGCTCTAATTCTGACTGAGAATTGCGTCAAGAGTTAACGGGTCGGCCGCTTTGCACGCTAAATAAATAGGTTGAGTTGATCGGACAACTGGATAGTCATGTCTCAATATTAATGGATAAGTCTATTTTGTGTGGTGGGAGGTGGAGCGTGTATGTGTGCATGTTTAACATTGAGCAGATGAAATCAAAACCAGAGAGCATATGGAAATTTGATGGTGTGAGGATTTGAAGGCGACTGTTTTTAGATTAATTATACAAGGCGCAACCATGGCTGTGAGGTAAAGAGGCTCGCTTTGCATCCATGTGATTTTCGGTTCAGATTCACTGTGCGGTACCTTGAGTAAGTATCTTCTACTATAGCCTTGGACCAACAAATGCGTTGAGAGTCAATTTGGTAGACAGAAGCTGTGTGGAAGCTTGTCGTGTACGTGTGTGTATGTGTGTGTGTGTGCGTGTGCGTGAGCATGAGTGTTTTTGTGTGAGCGCTTGTCCCTACTCTACGACTTGACAACCAGTATTGGCTTACGTACGCCCTCGTAACTCAGAGAATCGGCAAAAAAACTGATAAAATAAGTACACACTTAAAATAAGTCCTGAGGTCGATTTGTTCGACCAAGATCCTTCGAGGAGGTACTCCAAAATGGCCACAGTTCAGTGATTGAAAGAACTAAAAGATAAAGCATTAAACATGGAAGCGTATTTTGTAAGGGATGGCAATGTTTTGAAGCAACACTATCTAATAACTGGAAATATGTTTACTGTCGATTGGCGATATTCGGTTGAACTCGAACAAAATACCTTGCGATATACTACGTCCCTTTATGTTCATCCAAACCTCACGTACGACAATTTAGACATTTTACCTTCCGAGGTCGATGAGATAAGTCTTAATCAAAATACCGGTGTCCAATTGTTAACTTTAACATTTAAAAGACAGTCTTTAATCATGTCCGCGTCCAAAATCTGGAAACAGTAAAAGAATAAATGAATAAAAGAATAAAGCAATATCCAAGACAAATTTATCAAAAGTCACTAGTTTCAGTGCTAAAAAGCCTAAGGACATATTTTGCTATTGAACATCATTTCAGTCCTAACATTTCAAACAAGGCCAAAACTCAGGTGTGTACGAAAATAAAAATACGTATACATAAGGATTCAAAAAACAATTTTCTGATTACATTACCTAAACATGAAAGAGAATATTCTCAGTCTCCGCAGCCTGTAAGTCATATGTATAGATATAGATATATATATATATACAGGCAGATATTTACTACAGAGACTCTGTGGTAAATATCTGCGGCTATTATGGTGTCATTTTATGGCTGGCTGCTATATAGTGGCAGTCAATATATTTCAGCTTGCTAAAAATGCAATTTTGTGTTACCTTTCTTTTGTCTGAATGGCGGGTAGGATGAAGTTCCACCAAGAGCACTCAAGAAAATTTGAAGAACTTCGCTGCTAGTACCTTTAAGATAGAAACTAACAAATGACTATAATTTTTTATACTCTCTAAAAGCCAAAACTTTGTTTTTATGCTTTTATTCTTTCTTTCTTTTTATGATTCACTAATTCTTCTTAAACGGTCAACTCAACCGACGTTTTGTTTTGTTTTGTTTTGTTGGGCTTGTAATATGTTAAGGTAACCATTTAACCATTTAAATATGCTCAACTAGATATGGGCATAAATTATAGTTGACTCGTGTATTCCACAGCAAATAACCTTTATGTATGATTTTGAAGAATCAATCTTTGAAATTGTGTCTAGGACATCTCATGAATTAATGGTTGCATATATTATTGAATAATATAGCAATGCTCATG
>NC_068981.1:128337481-128338189 GCF_001194135.2 Octopus bimaculoides
ATATATATATATATATATATATATATACATACACATACATACATACATATATATTTAAACATACATACATATATATGTGTGAATGTGTGTGTGTATACATACATTTTAGAAGGCTAAGTTTGTTATCTATACACACACAACACACACAACACACACATGCACATACACACGCACACACACGCACATAAACATACATACGTGTGTGTGCGTGTGTGTGTGTGTGTGTGTGTGTGTGTGTGTGTGTGTGTGTGTGTGTGTGTGTAACTGAAGATGTTAGCTAGCATTTCCATTGCTGTCACTGTTGTCTTTCGAAAGACAACAAAGAAAAAGTCTGTTCAAAAACAAAAACAGATCATATCGTGATATATTTTCTTCCATTCAGACTAAAAGTAAGCGGGCACACGAATGCGAGTATCTAGCTTTCCATCAGAAACCTACTTGTTGCCTCGGGCATGAATTGAGAGGAGCGCACGATCTAAGTAACACGGCATTGTAAGGAAAGAATATAATTCTGAATTGATGTATGCAATTAATCAACTAATCTATACTATATATAAAACAGAGATGTGTGTGTAATCGCTTTTCACGTGAAATCGACTTCACCAAATGCTTCCATACTTGTCATGCATGAATAATTTGACCTTGGATAAATCTTAGGTTCTTCATTTGATTTTTTTAATTAAAAATAAATAATATTGCTTTATATTT
>NC_068981.1:128338199-128339656 GCF_001194135.2 Octopus bimaculoides
TAGGTTCTTCATTTGATTTTTTTAATTAAAAATAAATAATATTGCTTTATATTTAAGATTCACTTCTTTAAAAAGGTTCCTCAATGTCAACTTCCGGTATTGACGTAACAACCGCAAAAAGCTTCACTCTCTATTTTGTGTGTGAGTGTGTGTGTGAGTGTGTATGAGAGGGAGAGAGGGAGAGAGAGAGTAAATACTACATACACACCGCTCTCTCACTCTGTCTCACACACATACACACGCACACACACACCCCTTGACTCACTCACACTCTGTCTCTTACAAACACACACATACATAAATGTATACAAACATATTTACAAAGACACATGTGTGTATGCGCGCGTGCGTGCGTGTGTACGTGGGGGGTTCCGCAATCGCCATTTATTTCAATTACTCTTGTGAGGATATTCACGTAAATCATTTTTTTCATTTAATTCCCATTTTAATTTTCGTAAGAGTTTCCAAGTACCAATGAGGCTTTTGGCACATCTTCAATTTTCCCCATTCATGAGAGGCGCCCAGCCATCATTCATCTGAGAGTCCATCTACAGAATGTCCTCAAATTTCTATACAGCATATTTTGCCTTTTTTTCTTCAAGTATATAAGCAACAATTTCATTCCCGGGCAACGCTGGGTGCCTCTGCTAGTAACAATATAAAACCTACTGTTTCCTGCCTCTATTTTTGACAGAATATTATTATTGTGCTGTAAAAGGCTTTAGTGGATATAAGAGTTGTTTTGTAAGAGTAAATATGGAAACAAATTGTCAGATTCATGAGTTAACAACATCAACGAGGAAGATACAAAGAGAGAGAGATAGTGAGTGTGAGAGAGCAGGGTGATAGGGGAAGAAATAGAAAGAGAGCGAGAGAGACTGACAAAAAGGCAGGCAGGGAGAGAGAGTGGGAGAATAATGAAGTAAACAGGCAGAGACAAACAATCACATTGAAAAATATTGAAACATTAGTAAGAGTACGACACTTATAGGGATGGACAAACGGTTGGAGAGAGACTGAAGACCGGGGGGAAATGGAATTTTTTAAAAATCAAACTAATAGAGAGAGACAAAGGAATATGTATTGACGAAGTTGAATCATACAAAGAAATGGAGAGATGAGCAAGGGAAGGGAGAGAGGTAAATACAACAGAGAACAGATGGAGCAAAAGGGAAAAAAAAAACAAGATAAGAATGGCTGTAGGTAAATAAGAAGGGAAAATATAATCTATTGTCATTCACAGTAGAATAAATCATATAGTTTCCACAGGGAAGAACATTATCAGTCATAGTTATCATGGTGATGAACGAGAGTAGTAGATTTAATCAACTGTCTGGCTAAGTAAGCAGCAAGATAGGAAAAGATGCAATCCCTTGGAGATAGGCTTATCAAAACTGTTTTAAGTCATTAGCAACGACAGCTAGACACATGAGCCAGTCAACGATTTTTTTTAAATA
>NC_068981.1:128339922-128342590 GCF_001194135.2 Octopus bimaculoides
GAATGTTTATTGAGCGAAAACACCTAAAGCTCCACGAGGCTCTGGCAGGGGATGGTGGCGAACCCAGCTGTACTCTTTCACCACAATTTTCTCTCACTCTTACTTACAGCTTCTGTTGTGCTTGTAATTCAAAGGGTCAGCCTTGTCACACTGTGTCACGTTGAATATCCCCGAGAACTACGTTAAGGGTACACATGTCTGTGGAGTGCTCAGCCACTTGCACGTTAATTTCACGAGCAGGCTGTTCCGTTGATCGGATCAAATGGAACCCTCGATGTCGTAAGCGACGGAGTGCCAACAACAACATGTAGAGTGCGTGATAAAAAATAATGTATGATCATCATGGGTGCAACGCCTTTCGTCATGAGTCAGCTCGTGAGACTAAGCAACAGTAGCATGTATTTGAGATAATACGTTCATTTAACAGATCTTTAATTCATAAGATAGTGTTTTAGACGGAAACCTAACAATACTTTATCGTGCCTTGATAACAATAATGCTCTTTTAGTTATAATGATGGAGGTTAATACGAAACCCTAGTCAGTTTACAATGTTGCTGAAATCTACATCTTGCAGTAATTATTTAGGGCTGGATGAATTTATGTTATGTGTCTTGGTAACTGACATGATACAAACTGCAGAGCTTCAATAGGTTCTCTGATACCCTTATCCACTCGAGTATTCGATTACTTATACATACATACATACATACATACATACATACATACATACATACATACACACATCGAGCAGCTAACTCGCACATTACAAATACAGTCTGTAAGTGGAACAGTAAAAATATACAAGACTTTTCTCAAGTTTAGAATGTGATATCGTTTTTGTTAGCTACATCCCAACGATGGAACTTTGTATCTTTGTTAGAAACCAGCTCCCTTCCCACAGGAAGCATTTAAATAATTAAGAACGGAAGAGAACATCCCAACCCCCAGAACCAAAACCTGTGCATTAATGTTCTCATTATCTCTCCTGTCCCACACAAAGAATGCTACAAGTACCTAGGATTTGATGAAAACACATCATACAAAAGATACTGTGAATAAAGGTAGAGTGGCCCGAGAATATTATGCCAGACTAAGAAAAATATGGCAGTCGGAAATCTCTTCTTACAACAAGACAATATCCCAATATTCCGCAATATCCCACAATTGCTGAATCCAATATTTTGGATATTTAACTTGTCTGTAGAAGAATTCCACTCCACAGACGTAAAATCCCGCAAGATATTGACATCAACTGGAAATCTCCACATGAATGGTGATATGGACAGGTTCTACCTAGGAAAAGATGAAGGAGGTAGAGGTATGAGATCAGTGCAGACAGCCTTCGAATGTCGTATCTCAGACAACTCTTACTAAACAACAGCAGCAACAATAATTACAATAACTTAGTACTAAAAAGTGAAGAGAACAATATCCGACGTATCGGCAGCGAGCACCTCAGGAAGTATTCTGTTCTTGATGACGTTCCATACAACCCCAAAGCAGCCAGATTAACTTTCCTGGATATGAAAATTTCATCATACCAAAATGAGACTATGTATGGGTATGTTTCCCGATGACTTGAAGAAGACAATAATATCGACATGGAGCGAAGCCTCTCCTGGACACGTACCTGCTACACCACATCAGACTTCGAAGGCTTTGCATTTCAAGAACAGGAGATTGCTACAAAATACCTAATAAACAAAAGAGACAGTGAAGCCCTTGGAGTTCCAAGATGCAACTGTAAATGTAGATTGTCATATTTTTGTGGAAGGGATCAAGCATGTGATTAGCAACTGTTCAAAAATGACATCTAGGTACTACTTTCTTATGCGACACGGCGTTGCTGCAAAAACAGTATACAATGCCATTCGGAATAAAAAAAAAAACTAGCCTGAAATAAATATACAGAATCTCTTTTATTGAATACATACTCAAACAGCAGTACAACGAATACTGGTGGAGCATGCCCACTAAAACATCTGTTAAATGTAAAGATAACAAGCCGGATATCATTGTTTGAGATAGACAAGTAACAGTATGTACCGTCGAAGCGGTCGTCTGAACTGCTAGAGTAAATATCTCTTTGAGAACAAAAGAGAAAGAGGATAACTAAGGACAACTGCTTCGAAACTACCAGATTCTATATCCAGATTATAAAATCACATTTATACCAATAACAACTGGTGCACTTGGTTTTGTTAATAATGCCTTAGGGACAATCTGAAAAAGAAAAAGAAACCAATCGACTAACTCGCATATCACAAATGCAATCTGTAAGTGGAACGGTAAATATATGCATGACTTTTCTCAAGTTTAGACTGTGACATTGTTTTCGTTATCTGCATTTCAGCGATGGAACTTTGTACCTTTGTTAGAAATCAGCTTCTCTCTCAGTAGACGAATTTAAATCATTATAAACAGGTAAGAACATACATAAGTACTTATGTGCAGGTGTACGTATAGATAGATAGATAGATAGATAGATAGATAGATAGATAGATAGATAGATAGATAGATAGATAGATAGATGGATAGACAGATAGATAGATAGATAGATAAATAGATAACTTTCTTTTATTAGCCACACAGGGCTGCACACAGAGGGGACAAATACAACTGTAGAGCATTTCTTTAAAAAAAAAATTAAAATAAAAAAAAAATTT
>NC_068981.1:128342992-128343916 GCF_001194135.2 Octopus bimaculoides
GCTGACAGGCGGACTCGTCCCACACGTGACAGCAGCCGTTTGGCATAAGCCCACAGGTCGGAAATCTTTGGACACTGCACGAGTGCGTGCAGAACGGTTTCGTCGCTCTGACCGCATCTCGGGCAGGTCGGTCTGGTGTGTCTCGAACCGTGCCTGTAAAGCTTATCCCGAACGGGTAATGCTTCTCGATAGCACTGCCAGGTCAGGGATCTCTGGTGGTTGTCCATAGGTCCCGGCCCGAAAGTTGTCCTGAACAGGCGGGTCAGGTGTTCCTCGTCGACGCCCAGATTCTGCCCGAGATCGTCGTCGCACCTCCCCTCCACTAATCCTCTATAGACATTTGACCTTTAACTCTCTTTTTACATTTCATTTCCACTAAATATATCTATTTCTACGCTTTTAAGTTTTATTCCCATTCATCTATCGCGCTACATTTCTCCACTCTTGGTTTTCTGATAATTTCTTTCTTTCCCCTCCTCTTTCTCTAAATTGTATTTGACGTTAAATCTATTAACGGGTTTTTTTTTTTAAATAACTTACCAGCGTTCCCTCCATCTTATACGCAGTCATCACAATCGGTTAAAATGGTTTATTGATGTGTTTTGTTTGTTTGCTTTTTCCCTGATGAGAAGATCGCATCATTGTTTTACATCATTTTATTCCCTCTGGGATAATAACAATGTTTTCTTCGAAACATATGTCGAAAGTATAAACATTTGAATAACACCTGCGTTTAACTCCATTTCTTTATTTATCTGTTATATAAAAACATTTCACTAAACCCTAGAATTTCTACTATTATAAGTAGGCTGTAACATCCTCAGTACTTATGTGAATTTTTTACTACCTTGGTAACTATTTATTTATTTTTTCCGTGTTATTTGTACACATTGAAAAAAATACACATACAATTATATATATACA
>NC_068981.1:128343926-128344646 GCF_001194135.2 Octopus bimaculoides
ATTTTCACGTTTTATTTACAATCTTATAATAATATAATATATGATAATATAATATAATGAAATGAGAGAATATTAAATGTCCATTCTGATTGAACTAGTACTTTCATGCATTAAAAGTACTAGTTTTTCAAACTGTATTCTGACCAATCAGTGTGTGATTGATTAGAATATAGTCTATATAACTTTACATTCGGGAGCCTATACAAATGTATTTAAGGCACACATTTTAGCCACCTCACTACAGTTTTACATTGTAAAACATAAATGTCACCAGTACTATATGAGCCTGAAGATTGCATAGTTTAATGCATGAAAGTATTAGTTCAATCAAAATGGATATTTAATATTCTATCATTTCATTATATTATATTATATTATTACAAGATTGTAAATAAAACGTGAAAATCAAAGTTGGAATTTCTTTGAGTAATATATTCTTTTATACACAATCATACACACCCGTGTGTATATATATATATATATATAGAGAGAGAGAGAGAGACAGACGGATAAACAGGCACATATTTAGATCAGATCAAATAGGTTTGAGACAAATTTGACCTTACAAAGGCTATCTTAAGATAAGTCGATTACATCGACCCCACTCCTCAGATGGTACTTATTTTATCGACCTCGAAAAGATGAAAGGCAAAGTTGACTTCGGAGGAATTTGAACTCAGAATGTAAAGACATGAAATGCAGCGAAACATTTTGCCCGGC
>NC_068981.1:128345372-128347977 GCF_001194135.2 Octopus bimaculoides
GAATGCAGGCTAGGCTGGGTGGAGGAGTTTGTCTCCCCCTCGCAGAGATAAGGACACAGGAAATGTGTCAAGGCCGACAGGAAGCGGTCCAGCTTCCTAGGGCTAAATAGCAGTAGTATATTCCCTTATTGAGACTGTCACGTTAAGTTGGCAGTATACAAATATTATTTTAATTTTTCGACAAATACAGGAACGACGCCTTATATGTTTTAATGCTATTATGACCTCATCAGTGAAGAATTACTCTACTTCTAAGCCTTGACGATGAGGTTCTTATTATATGGAAACATGTGTGGAGTTGTCTCCCGTACTTGCCGAAATGATTTTAAAAATATCAGTCAATGACTAATGTTTTTCTTTCAAGACAACTATCTCTAGTTAGCTTTTAAATGCTTCTTGCATTAAATATTTTAACTCTAATTTAACAAAGACCATTAAATATAACTACACACACCGCCCTACATACATACATACATACATACATACATACATACATACATACATACATACATACATACATACATGCATAACATCGAGTTCTGAATTTATCTAGAATGCATTTCATAAAATATATTTTCTTATTTTTTTCAATACCATATATATTCATAGATAAAAACATATCTTTTAGTTCTAAATATATACATTTCCTTTACTTTTCCATGCTGTATTCTAATTTATTATTCCTGTTCCACGCAGCATATCTAGTTGGTATGAAGCAACGTCTTCCATCTCAGTTCTCGCCGACAGTAGCACAATAAGACATATTGTATAAGGATTGCTGATTAATAAGAATCAGGTTGGTCTAAAAGCCGTTTCAAGTTTCAGAAATAATGCTGAGAAAGCATTTTCTGAAATCTCCGAAAATTTACAATGGATTTTTTGTAACTAGATCTTCGGCGTGGGCGCTAACCACGTTGTGGAGTTTTCTCATTAAACAAAATGGGTCCTTCTGTTTGTATGGCAGTAGGGTAAGAATTGAGGGTTAACTCAAATCCCATCCTACTGCCTTGGAAACAAAAAGACGCAGTGGATAATGTAGTAATACATTTATTAAAGGCGATTGGATTTGGGGTCGGCTACACAAATACAACATTACAGACAACCATTAGAGATATTTCTTAGGTTACAGACAACACAGTAACGTTCTCCTCCGTCGTATATGTAGATAATATCTTTATCAACGGCTGTGTGTTAACGGTGGTGTTGTAAGGATGTGCTCCCTTGCCGCAATGATAATACTCTTTCTTGGTAGTGTTAGAACTAGAACACGGTTATCTCACACGATGTTAAGTATTCATCCACAGAAACTCAACATTTTAGAATATATCAGATATTTTCTTCTTATCAAAATAAATGTAATCCTTACAACTTCTTTTTTATTATCATCACTCTCAATAATAAGTAAAATAAATCTCAACACAATATAGCTATTATTTCCTCCAACCAACTTTCATTTTACTAACACTTATAAAAACGAAGAGTTGTGTATGTCTCCTATATCTCCTAAAAACTCTAAACACTGCATACTTTTAAAGCAGTTTGTTTGGCAAGGTAGAACAGATTTATTGCTTCTATAAAGAACCCTTTGTCTTCTGATGCTGTGATAGCATGGTGCTAATAAATGTGTGAACATACACAAATAACTTACAAAAATGTCAAGATGCATATTTACAGCGACGACAAGGGGATAAATTCTTTAGACTTCAATACTTAATTTATCTCAAGGGAAATGAATGACAGACGGGGCACCCGACAAAATACCTCGCGGTATTAATTACTTCGTGCTTTAGTTTGAAACTAGACCAATTATGTCATCCCTCTTTGAAAGGTTGATAAAATTAAGAACCATTAGTATTTAGGTATTGACTAAATCTACTAAACACTCTCTCATAACATATGGTCAGTGTTAGAAATAAGATTTTACTTAACTCATATACTATCGAGCGCCTTGACTAAATCTGACGTAATTTTTATACGTCAAGCCATGCAAAAGAATTCAATCAAGGCAAATAAACCACAAATATTTTCAGCAGCCTTCTCTCTCTCTCTCTCTCTCTCTCTCTCTCTCTCTCTCTCTCTCTCTCTCTCTCTCTCCCCCTCTCTCTCTCTCTCTCTTTCTCTCCCACCTTTTTTATCAATCTATCTCTATCTTTCTATGTCTATTTCTCTCTCCCTCTCTCTCGTTACACACACACACACGTTTAAGATATATTTAAGAGGGATCTCCTCAATGAGTAGAGCAAGGGATGATCACGGCTCACGAGAGCAGTACCAGCATCACACCATTCCACACACATTTGCACCACTACAACAACCACCAATTACGAGAGTGTACTGAAAAGTTCCTCCCTTTAAGGGTATCGTGAAAGGCCTGTCTGGAGATCCAACCTTCCGCGCTCTTTCACAGGGCTTAGAAAACTGAAGGACCGCTGCAAAGTGTGTGAATTTGAAAGAATATTAAGGCGGCGAACTGGCAGAATTGTTAGCACACCGGGCGGAATGTTTAGCGGCAATTCGTCTGTCTTCGTGCTCTGAGTTCAGATTCCGCCGAAGTCGACTTTGCCTTTCATGCTTTCGGGGTCGATAAAATAAGGACCCGTTGAAT
>NC_068981.1:128348827-128353185 GCF_001194135.2 Octopus bimaculoides
TATATGGGTACAGGACGTCACCAACTGTAAACAACATGAAGTACGAAAACAAATGAGTTAAATATGATGCAACCAACGAGAAAAAATGGAAAACAGGACAAGTAACTCAAAGAACAACTCTTCATCAGTTGACAGCTATCTACTTCTCATTTTGAGCATTCAACGACAACATGAGTCTTCGAAGACAATTGTTCCCATAACTTACAAAATAAAATTTTGGATTTTATGGAGGGTCAAAGTTGGAAACAAAAACAGGACAGTGGAGACATACAAGGAAACCGAACGAAAACAAATATGGAGGGTCGTTAGACGAGAACGAGAGGAAAATAGTGAACGCTGAGAGAAGTATTATCTTTGAAAAGAGAAAGGATAGAAGACGTCCAGTCCTTAGAACGTCCGTTCAGGAAAACAAAGATGGTCACGTGAAGAAAAGAAAGATGGACGATGGTCATGTGTGAGAAATAAGAGAGATAAAAAGAGAAAGAGAGGAGACAGTGAGAGAAAGACAGGTTGTGTGTTTGTGTGTGTGTGTGTGTGTGTGTGTATATAAACTATATAAACCTAATGTTTGCGTAATGCATGAAAGTACTAGTTTTATCACAATAAATATATAATATTCTGTTGTTATAATGTAAAATTGTAAAAATTGCAAATAATAAAATGTGAAAATTGGACTAGGTTATGCACAATCATACAAACAGCTAGACTCGACATGAAATATAGCAGTAACACTCTAACCCAAGAACCCTATATCACGCTAAAGGGTAATCTAACTTTAACAGTTATCCTTCTACCAGGCTTATCAACTCTTAAGATCTGACCTTGGCATCATTAGCAAAATTGTTTTTTTTTACTCAATCATTCCCAAAATGCGGATCACATCCTTGACTCTCTGTAACAATAGTAGCAAGCATATCAATTGATTCAATTCTTCCCATGTTAAAATGGATCTCACTTCCTATTAGATATTGCTTTCAAATGTTGGCATAAGGTCAGCATATTCGGGTGAAGGGGTAAGTCGATTACATCGACCCCAGTACTCCACTAGTACTTATTTTATAGATCCTAAAAGGATGAAAGGCAAAGTTGAATTCGGCGGAATTTGAACCCAGAAAGTAAAGACGGACGAAATGCCGCTAAGCATTTTGCCCGATGTACGTACAATTCTGCCTGCTCGCTCCCTTTTTTCCAACTAGATATTGGCTTCAAATTTTGGCACAAAGCCAGCAAGTTCGGGTGAGGGAGTAAGTCGATTTCATCGACCCCAGTGCTCAACTGGTACTTATTTTATCGATCTCGAAAGGCTGAAAGACAAAGTCGACCTCGTCTGAATTTGATCTCAGAACGTAAAGACGGACGAAATTCCATTAAACATTTTCCCCGATGTGGTTACGATTCTGCCAGCTAATTATATATTAACGACTATTACCGATTCATCACCAAATCAATTTTATAATTATTCTCAGATTTTCTAAACCAGTCTTTCTTTCAAACCTATCAACATGGATATCACACGAAACTAGAAAATCAATTTCCTTTTTTACAGCAATGTTACATTGAAAACAAAAGAAAAAATAACATTGAGCCTTTCGGTGCTGACCAATGGACGAAGTGCTCAGCCGAAATTTCTGACTTTGTCAGTCTATATAGTCTGCACTCCTACGAGAAAGTCCTCTTTGTATCTAGCGGTTTAGATAAGACAACATATTATTTATACTTACAAACTTCAATCCACAAGCCAACTATCACTTCCAATAGAAACTACAGAAATTTTCAGAAATTTTCACGCTACCCTTTCAAAATAGTAAATTCATTTTAAGATAATAAGCTTCTTAGATGTCCCTCTACAATTAGACAGCTCTCTGTATGCTCCTTACAAACAAAAAAGGCAATGAAAAGCTGCGATACATCCATCGATTTTCCAGCCACCTACCCACCAAAGAAACTCGTAAACATTTTAGTTTAAGATAGGCAGAGTCCTCTTTTTCTCCAACATTAAATAAAGATGACTTTGTAAGCAATACCTCCATAGAGAAAGTTTCCACCTTTGCTACGGGCTTTGCATCCAACTCCACACTACATACCCAACCCTCTGCAAATCTCCCCACTCCTCGGGCCATTCCAATCTACCAAACTTCCCGCCACTCATACACATGTCGAAGGTGGAAATACCCTCAGGTGTTTCAAACAAACAGGCCACCGGCCCTGATAGTATCGCTTTCATTGCACTCAAGCGTTGCGCCCCAGAACTTCTTCTTATACTCACCAAACTCTTTAATCTCTCACTCTTTATGGAGATATAACTTGACCTGAAAGTACACTCCAGTGTGTTCCATTCCAAAGAAAAGTTACCTCTCAGATCCAGCCATCTATCATCCTTTTGCTCTCTCGTCTAACGTCTCTAAGTTAATAGAGACAGCCAATTTGACGTTCTCCTATTCTCCAACAGCTCGAACCTTTCTCTTTTCTATGAACCAAATCTACTGGTCCCCTCTTTTACGTCACACATCAATGGGTTCTCGTTTTAGTGAAGCTTGATGAAAACATTGTTGTTCTAGACACGAGCAAACTTTCGACCGTACCTGGCCTTTAGTCGAACAAATCGACCCCAGGACTTATTCCTTGTAAGCCTAGTACTTATTCTATCGGCCTCTTTTGCCGAACCGCTAAGTTACGCGGGCGTAAACATACCAACATCGGTTGTCAAGCGATGGTCGTGGGACAAACAGAAACACACACACATACATATATATATATATATTTGTGTGTGTGTGTCTGTGTCTGTGTGAGTGTGTGTGTGTGTGTGTGTGTGTATACAACAGGCTTCTTTTAGTTTCCGTCTACCAAATCCACTCACAAGGCTTTGGTCGGCCCGAGGTTATAGTAGAAGACACTTACCTAAGGTGCCACGCAGAGGGACTGAACCCGAAACCATGTTTGGAAGCAAGTTTCTTACCAGACAGCCACGTCTGCGCCTATATATATATACTAGCTGACGTACCCGGTAATTCCCGGGAAAGCGGAGCTTATCCCTTGGTTTCGTTCTCATAATTGTTTCGCTAATCTAATAACAACAATACAAAGTGTGTAGCCCTTGAATCGGTTTTCGTGCATTTACAGAGAATACCGAACTAACACAGGATCTTACTTTTAGGAATTCCCAATAAGTTATGAATACCCAAATTGTGAAGTCAGTTATGTAATAACATGAAATTAGTTACCCAGTAGTAAGAATTCAAATAAAGTAGCCCCGAAAAGGGATTTAATGCGTTCCCAGAATATATAGAACATAAGAGGAAATACTAATAATGTATGTATACTAAAATCGTGAAGCATGTTACGTAATAACAAGCTAATCAGATATGAAATGATAACAATTCAAAGTAAATAACTCTGGAAAGGGCTTTTGTGCATTCCCAGAGAATATTACCCTCAGGGGCGCTAGTGTTGGTATATTCGTGAATAAGTCACTAACCGAAATATGTGGATCTATTGTTTAGAAAAATACTATTTACTTGTTTAAGGGGTTGTACTGGATAAATTGCGAAAATAACTCTGACAGTTCAAATACTAAGAAATATGCATACTCAATTTCAGTTTTACGAAATAATTTAGGAAAATGAATGGGTAATTTCCCTTGGCTGTATATAAGGATCCCTTCCAGGGGTGAATGGATTATTTCCCTTGGTTTTTAAAATAAAACATATTAGATATATACAAGGATCCATTCCAGGGGCCTGAGTATGCCATAAGGTTTCCAGATATGAGTTCTACTCACGTGTCAAGGTTAATCAAAATCGATAAAACGATGTAGGAGGAGTTAGCTGACAACTACACAAACACACTCACAGACAGAATTTCCCACATACGTAGATAGATAGAGAGAGAGGGAAGGAGAAAGAAACACAGAGAGACACACTGACAGACAGACAGAGATGTATGTATGGGTATATACATATGGGTATATACATACATACAGACTGACATCTGCAATACTTCCTTTCATATAAGATTACAACAAATTTTGAGTGTATGTATCTGTATTTCTGTGTGTGCATATGTGTGTACGTGTGTGTGTGTGTGTGTGTGTGTGTGTGTGTGTGCTTGTGTATGTGCGCACTCGCAGATATTCCTGCATATATCCATAAAAATATGCAAACTTGAAAAGCTTAGAATTTTTTGAAACATTTGTTTTAATCAGGTTTTTAATACAACATTGAAAGTGGGGCTGGTTTACGCTTATACTCTATCTCTCTCTCTCTCTCTCTCTCTCTCTCTCTCTCTATCTATCTATCTATCTATCTATCTCTCTCTCGCTCGCTCTCGCTCTCGCTCTCGCTCTCTCCCTCTCCCTCTCT
>NC_068981.1:128353269-128354345 GCF_001194135.2 Octopus bimaculoides
ATATATATATATATATATATATATATATATATATATATATATATATACACATATGTGTATATATGTTTATATATGTATATATCTGTATGTATATATATATATATATATATACACACACTTGCATATATATATATAAGCATATAAATGTGTGTATGTATACTTGTATGTATATATGAATATATATGAACTTACACAAATTCAAGGCATCGTATGAACACGGAATAAAACACCTTTACGTTAGCGAACTAAACATACACACTCACATTCGCACACATACATACACACACACACACCCGCATACACTCACACAAACATGCCATGACGTGTATGCGTGGTCGTGTGTGTGTGAGAGAGAGAGAGAGAGAGAGAGAGAGAGACACACACAGACAGACAGAGACAGAGAGAGACAGAGACAGAGACAGAAAGACAGAAAGAGAGAGAAAGAAGAGAGAGAGAGTATACGTTAAATGTTATTTTTATGCTAATCTGTAACGGCGATCCATATTGGAAAAGCATTTGTCAGTTTGAGACAAACTCATTGCAGTAATGTTCTATTTCTGGTCGTTGTTTTATTGTAGAGACAGAAGAGATAAACAAGATCTTAAGGCTAAACGACCGCAGCATTGTAACATTATGATTTAGAATGTAAAGACCATGTTATTAACGATACCTTTTGAAGCATTTAAATTTTCATCTTTTTTTTTTTATGATTACGCGGTAAAAATATTAAGCAAATAAAACGTTTATTCTAAGGTAACTGCATAATGTGAGAAGATTAGAGAAATAATGAAACATTTTTGAATATCATATTTTGGTTGCCGAGTTAATATTGAGGCAAGATTGAAAACGATGTATATAATTCATTCACCGGCCATCTTTGTCAAAACGTTTACCCATTTATCGTAGTTGTTTGTTGGTAAACGTATTCACATGGATAACATAAAACTGTAGATAGATAGATAGATAGATAGATAGATAGATAGATAGATAGATAGATAGATAAGCGGGAACGGGTGCGCGCGAGCGTGTTTGTGCGAGAGGGGGAGAGAGAGAGAGAGACAGAGAGTGTGTGTGTG
>NC_068981.1:128354598-128360279 GCF_001194135.2 Octopus bimaculoides
GGTGTGATCTAACAACAGTTAGTGTTAGCTTGCAGTGAAGGTGATAAAAACATTTGCTAACGTCCATTCTTTTAAATTTACATATTTAAATGTAAACTAATATTGGTTAGAAATTTTGACACGAGAGAGGTGTTTAATCGATTTCATCGACATCAGTACTCAACTGGTGCTTGTTTTATCGACATCGAAAGGATGAACGGCTAAGTCGATGTCGGCAGGATTTGAACTCAGAACGTAAAGACGGACGAAATACCGCTTAACATTTTGCCCGGTGCGGTGTTGATTCTGCCAGCTCGCCGCCTTAATGTAAATTAATATTGATTTCAAAGTTTGGCACAAGGCCAGCAATTTATCTTTCATCCTTTCTGGGTCGATGTAATCGACTTACTACTGGTCCCGAAATTGCTAGTTTTGTGCCAATATTTGAAACCAATCTTAAAGGAAGGATCGACCGTAAAATACATGGTTTCTTTGCAACCCTAACCTGTAATGTTTTGCAAGTTCAAGGTTTGTAAGGCAGCCACTATAATTTACATAATGTGTGTATGAGTGAAATACCAAGTGCATGATGATGTTCTAAGAAAGAAAATCAACCGTTATTATATGATTTTATTATTCAACACAATTTACCAACAAAGTTGTCAGAATTTGTCGCGGGATTTTTCTTCCGCCGCTTTTTCGTTTCTTGTTTTTCTTTATCTTTTCGTGCTCTCTTGGGAAGTAAATTTTCTATCAACAGCAACTAGATTTAGTTTGCCTGCTGGATCTACCTAATTTTTAATCATAGCCACAGGACGCAATCTTTCCGGTCTTACTTTTGACTGTAGAAATATCTTTAACCGCTTTGCTCGAGATATTATTTATTAAGTCGTCGCATATTTGGTAGGATAAATTTGATAAATTTGATAAAGTTGATAAATTTGTGCAAATCTATATTAAAAACGTGCTGTCGCTTGTATATTTTTCATTTAGATCAGAAGTTTTCAACCATTTTTTATCTATGGACCCCTTTGATTACTATTCTATTCTGGTGGACCCCCATAAACATTCTATGTTTACAAACTAGAAACTTCTTTCAAAATTCCTATTTTGTTTTTCACACATTAACTTGTGTAGGTTGAACTACGTAAAATGTTAGAGAAAGAAACCAAGCTGTTTCCTGCAATACATACCAATACATACATCTAAAGCAGAGGTTCTAGACCATTTTTTTTTATCTATGGACGCCTTTGATTACTATTCTAGTCTGGTGGACCTCCATAGCCATTCGATATCTAAAAACTAGTTTAATAGAAACTTCTTTTAAAATTTCAATTGTTTTTCACACATTAACTTGTGTAGGTTGAACTATGTAAAATGTTAGAGAAAAAAAAACTGACTGTTTCTTGCAATAAATACAAATACATACACCTTCTGCAAAGTTTTTTCAGAGGCCAACAAATTATTATTGTCGATCCCCAATTTACTATTTTGTTGTGTGGACTCCCAAAAGTCTTATATGAACCTTCAGGGGCCATATGGACCCCGGTTGAGAACCATTGATTTAGATGGTTAGTCTACGTCAAAGAAACGGCAGAGGTTTATCTCAAAAATTTCTAATACCAAAAGTTGACCAATCAAAGAATTAATACCAATATTATCAGTGTTCTTTATATTCATTCTCTTTGTTGATCGCCTTTAGAAGCAATGTCTCCAGCCTTGAATAAACATTGCATTTCACATGATCAAAGAGCGTTGATCAATTGGAAAGGTTATCTTATCTGCGACCTCAAAATACACATTTTCTACCTGTCGACCGTTTCAATTTTTCTGCGAGATCTCCTGATTCCATGGTAATACAGGTTTTGAGTCGAAATGATATATTAAATGAACTTTCATTCCTCATATCTTTCAAAGCTTTTTTAGTAATTTCAACCAAGTTGATTCTCCTTTTATTTCAATACTGATTTCCGCTCTTTTATTTAATTCTTTGTTGGATGTATGCATAAGTTTCAATGAAATAAAGTACCGGGTCATTAAGAATGAAATGTTCGATTTTCTTATGCACCAAGTTTGACAGTCGTTAACTCTAATGTCTTGTTCTGACAATTCTTTGTTTTACAGCATTGAAGAGTTACATTATCACTTTTCGAATCGCAATTTATGGTGTCTGGTTATATTTTGAATTTTCTCTTGTAAATCAATTTTTGTGAACCCATGGATAGGTAAAAAATTCGTGTTGTTTATGAATATGAGTTCCGTCGTGGAACCAATGCATCCCAGACAGCTCGAAACATCAATGAGGTGTTTGGTGAAGATGTGGCGAATGAGAACATTATACCTCGATAGTTTGAGAAGCTCCAGTCTGGTGACTTTATTCTTGAAAATCAGCCCCGTGGTAGACCTGAGACCAAGGTGGATAATGATGAGCTGGAAACTAGTGGTGGCTGGTACATCTCAAACTACGCGTGAGTTAGCAGCAACGTTTGATGTTTCGATTCCAATTGTATTGGAACATCTGAAACAAATCGGCAAGGTAAAGAAGCTGAACAAGTCGGTACCACACGAACTGAACGGGCATCAAATGACACCTCGTCTTGAAACTTGCTGTTCTTTGCTGTCACAGCATAAAAGCGAACCATTTTTGCATCGTATTGTTATGTGTATTGAGAAATGTATTCTTTTCAACAATAGCAAGCATTCTGTACGGTGGTTGGATAGATACGAAGTGCCGAAACACAATTCAAAAAAGAATATTCACCAAAATAAGCTAATGGTGTTTGTTTGATGGTCCAGCGCTGGTGTCATCCACTACAGCTTCATGAGACCTAACTCACGCGTAGTTTGAGATGTATCAACCTCCACTAGTTTCCAGCAGCGAATGTATACATCAACCAATTGGATGAAATGATGTGTGAACTTGCAATTAAACAACTGAGATAGGTCAATAGAGACAGGCCAATTCTCTTGCAAGAAAATGTTCGACCACATGTTGCACAAAGAACGCTACTCGAGTTACAGGAACTGAACTTGTAAGTACTCTGTCATCCACCATAATCACCAGACCTTGAACCAATTATCACGTTTTTCAGGCATCAGACAACCTTTTGCTAGGAAAAGCTTCAAATCTGAAGATGAAAAAACAACCTTTCGGGATTTTGCTGCTGGCATAGATAAGCTACCGATAAAATGGCAAAATCGTGTTGATAATTTAGGTGCACACTTTGATTAACTGCATCGCTTTTTGATGGGATAAAGTAAAATAAACTTTCAGTTCTAAATCGGACATTTCATTCTTAAAAACCTATTATATCGTACACCAAGAATAAAACAATGGGTCGTGCACTAGTGCGTTACTAAAGCCTTCGGTTCAACTTAATTCAAATGCTCGGGCATTCAAGACCGTTTTCCATACATGTTACTCACTTCATAATGGTATACTTTTCAACAATTGTATAAGCGTAACTGCAGTCATGTGAGCACTTATATGATAACTGAAAACAGTTTAAGAGTTTATGCCTAGTAATAATGCCCAAACATTCTTCATTGGCTATCTATCGTTTGTCAACCCAGTGCCTGTTTCACCGTGTAAATCTCTCTAATCTGACAGAACAGAATTCATTTTGTAAGCACTGGCTTAGGTATTTATTTGAATCAACTGTATTAAACCACCCTCGAAGATTGGAATCATCTTTCCCACTCACTTTATACTATTTTGTACTAAGCCATACAAATTAGATTATTGTTCGGCAAAGGGCGTGCAAATCCTTTGTATATTTTTTCTTGCAGTTTCATCTAACAATTCTTTAACAGTATTCTAACCGAGTGGTTAGGTTGTTCTACTCACGATCATGAGTTCAGTTGCCGAATTTGGCAATGCTTTGTGTCCTTAGTCAAGGCACTTCATTTGATATTGCTCAAGTCCAGTCAGATAAAAATCCCTCGCGTCTGCTGTATAGTAGCATTCGCAAATACTAATGTCAACAGCTCTTGATGGTTACAGATGATGATGATGATGATGATGCTTACATTTAAGCATCGGCACTTCCAATTCATTAGCTGCACGCTGGCATGCAGAAAGTCTAAATTCCTCAAAAATGTCACAAGTTGGTTTGGGTTTTTTTTTCCAATTCCCAAACCCTGCTGTTAAAAAAGTTTTTTTTTCTTTACCTTTGACGTGTTGTATTATACGAGAAGGTGCTGAAAAGTTTCTGGCTTGGGGTAAAAGAAAATACAGGAGGGTTAGTTAATTATAATTTCATCCAATATATTCTCCTCTCAGATTCATGCACTCATTGCAGCAGTTCTTAAAGCGAGGAACTTTTCAGCACCCCTCGTTAAAAAAAAAATATGTACGATAATAGACTTGGTCATAATGGAAAGTAGTGAACCAAACTGATTGAAAAGAACGTTTCTGGCTGTCTTGTGTCTGCTTCAGAAAATTTAAACGCATCGGTTGATTTGGTTAAACAATAGAAACCTGGAAGCAGTTTCGTTGGCTGATTGTAACGATGCTTATAATGAAATTGAAACTTCTGCAACAGAAATGACTTTACAAGAAGCCTCAAGTTGCACTTGCAATTATGTAGCATGGTTGTTTTCAGCAGCCGATTATTAGAAATCATTACAATTAAGCAGTTTTGTTAAAGAAAAAAATTAACATAGTTTGTTGCTTGCTATCTTTGAACATGCTTCAAATTATTTAATAATCTAATTAAACATGGGTTTTTAAACAAAACATGCGCTTTCTCAGCATACATTTAGCATCTTAATTATACTAGCCTGGGGAATTAAAAATATAAACACAATCAGATCTATAATATAGATATAATAGTTAAGTTACTGATCATTATTTACAGTTGACGGATATTTGTCCTCATCTTGTTACGTTTATATATTCGTTTTGCAAGATTCTTGATGTGAAATCGTGTGTTGAAACAGATATTGTTGTATTTGGGGATGGTCATGTTGCCAGTTTAGCCAATAAAAACACACGCACTATATATTTGGTGTTAATTTGCTTAAGTTTTATTTTATTTTTTACATTAATCGTATTTCGGCCAGAGTTCTTTCGTCACACTTCTGTGACCTCATCAGTGGTCCTTTGCTTTCTTCTTTCTTATTTGTGTGTCTTGACACACAAATAAGAAAGAAGGAGTACACTGGCTGTCATATTCTCTCTCGCTATTTGATTCTTTGCTTTGTTGATTGAACCGCTCTATAATCTGTCAGAATCGTATTTTACATTCTGTTACAGTTTGATGTAACACGTGGAAGCTTACTGAGATTAATTTTGAAAGGATAACTTTTCAAGCTTCTGATCGCAACGTGTATATTCTCGGACGTGTATATATCATAATGCCATTGTCAAATCACTGAATGAACTATTTTAAATCACGAAAGCATCCTCTTCTTTTTTTTATTAAAAAAATTCAAGTCCGGAAGTGTTAATTCATAAACTAATTATAAAACATTTGTTTTTTGTTTAGTAAAACAGAAGAATTCAAATAAACTAGTGATGTTCAAGGATGTATGTAAGTATGTATGTATGTATGTATGTATGTATGTATACACACACGCACTCACACACACACATGCATATACATGTATAAATACATACATCCTTGAACATTACTAGTTTATTTGATTTTCTTCTTTTGTTTTACTAAACAAGAAACAAGTTTGTTTTATAACTAGTTCAT
>NC_068981.1:128362834-128364067 GCF_001194135.2 Octopus bimaculoides
TATATATATATATATATATATATATATACGCAAGTATGTATGTATATATATATTAATAAGGAGAAATACCTTACGGATGGAGATTTTATATTTTTATTAATGCATTGCTACGTATATTTCGGCATGGCATATATTTTTATGGGACCACCTCACTATATCCATAGAATATAACTAAATATTTATAATATCCATGGACCCTATGTTAGCCCATTAATTAGACATGCATACTTTTTCAGACAGTTTTTATGAACCACTGGTAGACATCTGCTATATACTATGTTTGTGTGTGTGCGTGCGCACGCATGTACACACACACACACACACACACACACACACACACACACACACACGCACTCACGCTCAAATATATATATAAAGATATGTACGCGTGTATGTATATGTAAGACGTTTGTGTTTACGTCCCTTTGACTGTAGTAAGTCCCTGGATGCTACCGTCTCGAGGCCTAGGACTCATGGGACCGATTACCCGGCTTCCATGGCGTTTAATTGGCCGAAGTCAAAATATTTTCCCTGAACGGGGCGCCAATCTGTCGCATTTACAATTGTGCGAACTGAAGCAACGTGAAATGTTTTCCCTCAAGAACACAACGATCTCGCGATCGTGATTGCAGCACCTTTAATCACATGGCCACACATCTTCACCTTCTACTTTCTTTTTTTTTTTTTTTTTTTTTTTTTGCAAGGCTTCAAAAAGGAGGCTCATTTAAATGTGTTTCTTTGTTATTCAATTTCTTCTACTCATTGACGTCATTTCTTTCGCATTCTTCTGCATTGCTATGATTTCTTGGCAGAAAAGTTCAAAAGCGAATATTTCAGTGGTGTTTATTTTCGTGTACCACATACAAAAATGAAGCTTTGTCTTCTGTGACAATCTTAAGTTTGGTTATGCTTTCTTTTATTCATTTACTTGTCTCAGTCATTTTGACTTCGGCCAAGCTTTGGATTGATCCAAATTGATCAGGGCCCCACCCATGCCAGGTTCCTTAACTACCCTCTCTATGATGTAGCGCATCATATGGAGGTTGCCATGGATGCTCCGACCCGGCACGGCACATGTCTGCTCCGTGCCGACCAGTTTCTCGATGACAAGCGCCAACCGCTTGGCTAACACCTTGGCCAAAATTTTCAAGTCTGCATTGAGCAGAGTGATGGGCCTAAAGTTATCTATGGCGTCCCCCTTGTTTGGATCTTTCTTCAGCAGCGTTACCGCTC
>NC_068981.1:128366713-128373114 GCF_001194135.2 Octopus bimaculoides
CACCAAGTCATCTGTGCGGAGAGAGAGTGTCGAAAATTGTTTAGCTAAATTTTCATCCAGAAATCTCACCTGCACCGTCCCAAATTTTCTTCCCCAGGTGACATGATTTTGATAAGGCCAAATTTTTCTAAGACAAACTTCAATTTTATCTGTGCTAACATTTTCTACACGTGTGTAATTATGTAGATGTGTGCGCATTTGTTCGTGTATACACTTGTGTTTATGTACGCGCTAACTCTCTATGGTAAAAGATGATATAATCTATCAGGAAGGAGGGAAAAGATTTGGACTTGAAACAACAGGGAATGGAGAATCATCGTCAAAGGGCGGACCATCGAGGAGAGAAAGACAAATTGCAAAGATACGAGAAGAGAAGAAAAAACCCAGAACCAGATGGAGGGATGCAAAGGAGGAGGAAAGAGAAGGGTTAAAACAACTATATGAAGAGATTAAAAAGAGAGGCATCGAGAACAACTAAGAAAGGAAAGAAAGAATAACAGAAGAAAGGAAGGAGAAAAGAACTATCGTAGTTTTGTAAACAACCCATATCAATATGCTAAACGTTTGTTTACTGAGAGTAAGGGCGGAAGATTGGATTGCTCTAAAGAAGAGCTCGAACACTGTCTTAAAGAGACATACAGCGACGCTGATAGAAATAAAGTACTCCCAAAAATGCTCGGGCTGAAGAAACCAGCTGAACCAAGGGTACCATACGATTTGAGTGACATCAGACAGAAAGAAATTGATGGGTTCACTAGAAAAGCAAGAGCAAAAAGTTCACCACTATTTGCATTGATAAGAGAAATGTGGAATAAGAAAGACGTAGCAGAGCGATGGTGTATAGCTGAAGGTATCTATTTACCTAAAGAGAAGGAAGCAAAAACCCTAGGGCAATTCAGACCCATTTCACTACTAAATACCGATAGGAAGATCATGTTTGAAATCTTTGCCAGGCGAATCATAAGATTCGTACAGCATAACGGATATGTTAATGAAGCAATCCAAAAGGCATGGATCACTGGAATCCCTAGGTGCATAGAACATGCATTTGCTATCTGGGAAGCTATCAACTGTGCAAAACAACTGAAGAAAAACCTGTGTATTGTATGGTTAGATCTTGCCAATACATATGGATCTGCTCCACACGCACTAATTCAAGCAGCTATGGACTTCTTTTGGATTGCAGAAGATGTTCAACGAATGCTCATGTGTTACTACGATAAATTGAGGATGAGATTTACAGCAGGGAAGTTCACAACGGAGTGGCAACGGCTTGAAGTAGGTATTGCAGCTGGATTTATATCAATCATCTTATTTGTGCTAGTCATGGAGATGTTACTAGGATCAACAAACTGTGAGAAATCTGTTACAAAGACACCATTAAGAGCTTTTATGGATGAGGCAGCAAGATGGAACGTTAGAGCGATTGGACGAACTAATAGGATGGGCGAGAATGAAATTCAAAGACAAAAAATCTCGAAGCGTGGCTTTCGTGAAGGAGTAAAAAAAGAAGTGAAATTCAGGATAGGAAGTGAAGATATACCAACGGTAAAAGAACAACCAGTAAAGAGTCTCGGTACAGGGATTTACTAAAGTAAAGCAAAGAAACACACGATTTAGTGGGACAGGGACTAAAGGCAATTGACAGAACAACATTACCGGGGAAATTCAAATGCTGTACCCAAGAATAATGTGGACTGTACCCAAGGATAATGTGGACTGTACCCAAGGATAATATGATCATTGCAAATGTATGAAATAGCCTCGAGTAGAGTAGAAAGGGTGGAACAAAGACGCGGTGTGTTCAGAAAATGGCTTGGTCTTCCAAAACCACTGAATACAAGTGCACTATATGGAAAACCCGTGCTGCAACTACCGATAACATCAATCGCCGAAGAATATAAGGCAGGACAGGCAAGGACAGTAATGATGCTAAGGTATTCGAAAGATCAGAACATCCGAGAAAACCCTCCAAAAGTACGAACAGGGAGAAAATGGAAAGCGGAAGAGGCAGTAAACAGGACGATCGGAAAGCTAAGACATGCCGATATAGTCGGAACGATGCAAGAAGCAAGAGCCGGTCTAAGGTTGTGCAATTTCAAGCCATTTTGCATGAGCAGTGTAGAAGAGATGAAAGAGGCAGTGGTACATGATGTGAGAAAGGAGGAAGAAAAGCGAAATGTAATTTGGTGCAATGTAGTCAACAGGGTGTGCCTGAGATGGGAGGAATATGTAGCCAGTCGCAGAAGCTCATGGAAGAAACTTTGGGCTTGGGAACAAACAAGAACATCCTTCCTGATCAAGTCTGCCTTCGACCTTTCACCTGATGAATGTAGTTGCGGAGAGAAAGCGACGGTGAGACATGTTCTGTCAAACTACAGGCTAGCACTAGACAGATATACATGGCGTCACAATCAAGTCCTCAGTGTCATAAGCGCAGCAATCAAGGAGAACACCGAGGGATATAATAGGGGTGAGTACCCAAAAGTAGAAAAGCGCGGAAGGATATACTTCCAGAAGGAAGGAAAAGGACATAAGGCCAGGCCTTCAAATAAAGTATACGTGACAGACGAAAGATGGAAGGGATAGTGGGAGCTGGCCGCGAATTTGGAAAGACTGTTAATATTTCCGCTCATAAAAACAACAAAAAGACCGGACTTAATCCTATGGAACACAGAACGAAAAGTTGGAATTTTGCAAGAGCTGACAGTGCCATAGGAAGAGAACATCGCTAATGCAGAGCAACAGAAGGAGACAAGTTATGAGAGATTAATCGAAGAGTGCAGAGTACAGGGATGGCAGTAGGGGATAGAGGCTTCATTGAAAGGAAAATGGCGACGTTATTTAAAAGAAGGTTTGCATTTTCTAGCTCAGAACTGAAAAAAATAATAAGGAAGATACAGGAGGCAGCCTACAAGCCAGCTTCTATATATGGCTGAAACGAGAAAACCCTAAATGACTTGAAAGCCATAACATGCCGACTGGGAAATAGCGTCGCTAGGTGAGGCTGGCTGACACTTAAGCAGCATCGCTGATTGACAAGTAGGCCAAGGTAGCGATCTCACTCATAGCGAGTCCTCCTCTTGCTTCGAAGGCTTGTACCATCAAACAGCTGGTCGGCTCTGGCTACTGGAACTGAAACTAACACGACACTGTTGGAGGGCAGGTCTAGAGAGGATGCGGGCCAAAACTACGCGCCCTTCTCCTCCATTGGTCCGTTGAAGCTTAGACAATGTCACGTGAAAGTTAGCTGGTACTAGCTGCTGGAGCCTACCGACGAGTATTTAAAGGGAAATTTGACAGGATGGTCATTCGCCCGCTGACATTCGTTGACGCTGTATCGAAGAAACCAAAGAACCACAGAGAGAAAAAACGCACTCAGCGCCAGAACTGAAGAGACCTCCGAAGTGGGGGAGGGCCGCTACGTCGAAAACGGTAGAGGAGTAGGGGCCCAAACCGGACTTGGTTATTCCTGATGATGTCTTTAGTCACTGGATCCTATAAAGGAGCTGTTAAGGTAGCGAACCACGAAACGAGGTTGGAATTCCATGGTAAAAGAGGAGGATAGTTTCAATGATTTATTGTATATACGATTTCGTCTGTGTCTCTATCTAATTTCTTTATTCTCCTTTACTGTCTTTTTCTCTTATTCAAACACATGCGAGTGAGATGTATGTAAATACAATTTGAGATTACATGGTGCTAAAAAAGTACATTTTTCATGTATCTCTAACTCTCACTTCTCTTTCTTTACTCTTCTCTTTATTTTCCTCACTTTTAACTTTGTTTATCTCATCCTTAACTATACCACTATCTTACTTTTTATATCCATGTATTTATAATTATTTGCTTGTCTCTCCCTTTCTTCACTATACTCTGATACATACATTCTTATTGCATAAGTCCCCATATAAGTTATTCATTAAGAAAAACAGTGACAAGTACACATCTACACAGTCACATGAACGGATGAAGGAAAGAAAATGTATACTTCAGTTGGAATTACATTATCTCAGCTAAAGATAGTCGGATGTGATTCGATTGCTGTTTCTAGTGGGCCAATCGGCTACATAGAGGTTACCTCGTTGGTTGTCTTTATTTTCTTGGTTTTATTGCGGGCGAGGTTGGTTCTCAATATTAACTGGATTTATAGAATTAGAACTGGAAACCGAAACTGTATCTCAATCTTGGTTCGTTGTCGGTTTAGTAAGTTTTCTCAGTCGTTTGTTGCAACTATCTATCTCTTTCAAAAAGATAAAACATGTTGAGGTAATATATTTGTGCATTATGTGAATTTAAACGTGCACTTTTCCTTAGTGTTCAGTTTCTTTTGTGACGTAGTACTGTGCCTGTCGATATTTTTTTACTTCTTTGTTTCAATTTTTGAAGTCCTAAGAAAGGCGAGAAGCCATGTAGTGTAAGGGGCCATGAAGAAGGAGAAATTAAGACAAAAAGAATTAACTTACTTAAGATGTGAAAGAGTTCAGGTCGAAAGTAGGAGGAAACCAATGAGATGGAAAGAGAGTTCCAAAGTCTAGAAGTTTGAGGGTGGGCTATGACCGTAGAAAGACTTCTTTCTTCGTGGAAGCACAACAGCATTTGGACGAAGACCCTGTGAGTTTTGAGTCAGTCGAGATGACACAAAATGATCTGGAACTAAAAGAGAAAATTCAGAGCACTTCCTGTGGCAATGACAATAGACAAGATTAAGACTAACGACGTCATGTCGATGTGACAAAGGTTGCAGAGTTGAGTCAAGAAAAAAAAAACAACAGCGATTTCCCTTACATTCTCACCATGTTCTTTTTACCTCTTTTTCTACACACACACACACACACACAGACGTATGTATGGTATGTATGCATCCCTGTGTGTGTATGCGAGTGTCTGCATGTGTATACATGTATGTGTTATGTATGCATATGTGAGTATACACACATACACACATATCCTTTGCTTTTCAGTTGATACCTGTTTTGTACAATTCGCTAGTGAAAAAGCAAGTCATTTCTTTAACGTCCACGTTCCCGTGTTTTGCATGGCACATATGAATTTCGTTGAAACAAGGTTTTCTACAAACATATGTTCTTCTTGCTGCTAACCTTTGTCTGTATCCAAGCGAGGTAATATTTCCTTCAGGCCTCCAAACACTAACACCAAAATAGCCAAACGAACAACACTGCATGTTTGATAATGACATTTTTTAATAATTACCACGTCATTTATACACACACACACACACACACACACACACATGATGCATGCACGCATGAGATGAACTTCTTTCATTTTCCGCCCACTGTATCTACTCACAAGGCTTTTGTCGACACTTGCTCAATGTACAGTACAGTCTATACTCGAAACCACGTAAATATGATGTGAACTTATTAAGCCGCACTGGCATGCCCACACCTTCTCCACTTCCATTTCTCTGCTTCTCCACTTCCATTTTAAATAGAATATGTTTCACTGTTTATATGGAAGTTGTCAGTGTTGAGAGTTTCTTCAAGCATTCAATGCTATAAATCAAATACTGTTACTAACGCTGACATTTTGAAAGCATTGCGGAAGAGGAGAGTTGTGAATTTAAATTTCAAAATTTTATGTACTTTTTAGCAATTCTTGTTCTTGTCCAGATGTATGCAGTTAAATAACAAAGTCTCTATAGCACTTATCACCAAGAAAGAAACAAAGAGACTGCTATCTGATTATTCCAACCCTGTTAATTGCTGTCTTTCTATTGTTTTATGTGAAATAATTTCGAAGTTTGTTATTTGGTGTGGTAGTTGCTAAAGTTGAGTTTTAGAACTTCAGTATGGAAATCATACCAAGCAATATTGATTTACCTGACAAGTTACTATCAAAATGTATGAACGTTTTCCTTCGACTGTTACACCTATTAGTTCGTTAAACCCTTTATCCTTCAACTCCCCTCTTCCTTCACCACACTCTCGACTTTTCTTGTTTCTCCTCATCTCGCTACAATTTCCTTCTTTCTTCTCACATTATTTCTTCTACAACCTCTTGTTCATGTGCAAAGCTCATGTGGTCCTGCGTTTCTTGTCAATTGCAGCCAGTTTTTTTTTATATAACTTAGAGGATGTAAAACCCTGTCGTCTCACATATTTCTCACCTTTCAACTTTCTCTCCTAAAGATGAACTGGATTTTTCTGATTTGACGGGCAACACTTTTCATTAATGTTTTATGTAGTGTTTTTGGTACCGAAACACTTTCAAACTTCGTATACTTGTGTATTTTGTGTTAATTTTTGTATTCGAAGTTATTTCATGTAAGAAATTGTCGTATTTCGGTATTTTCAACCAATCACTGACGTCTATTGAAGTGAAAACAATTACTGCCGTGGAATGTAAACAACGGTGTCATGGGATTTTTTCCCTTG
>NC_068981.1:128373896-128376396 GCF_001194135.2 Octopus bimaculoides
AGGTTCTGGTGCACTTGGAGCAAATATGTAGGCTTTTGGTCAGACGGGGATTATGACAATGATTCTTTTCTTCTCATACACGTGTGCGCACGTGCGTGTGTGTGTGTGTGTGTGTGTGTGTGTGTGTGTGTGTGTGTGTGCGTGCGTGCATGCATGTGTATTACAGTAAAATACTCTTTTGCTTTCAACAAGACAAAAGGTTTTGCTTGAAACATTCACTTTTCATAGCACACAAGCTTATTCAATTTGGACTAGTACTTTCCTTGGGCTTATTCAAACTAAGCGGAGTTCGTATCTATTTTTTCAATTAGCTTAACTTGAGACATGTAACGTATCTTATCAGATATCATCCTCATTTTTATGTTCACAATTTCTATGCTGCTATGGATTGGACAACACTTCCTGAGGCAGTGTTCTACAGCGAGGTACCCTTCCTAAATCCAATCATTGTTTATAAGTAAGGTACTTTATTCCATCATCATACATTGAACAACCAAACTACCGTACTTTATGCTTATGCAAGGCATATATGTGACTGCATCCTGATCGGTGTCACTTTGAAACACGGACGTGCACACACACACACAATTACTGTCGTTTTTACGTATGCTTTTTTGCATATTCACATGAACTGGACAAAACTTAGAAACAGTATTCTATGGTTGGATGCCCTTCTTGTTGCCAGCATTTGTTTTTTAAAGAAAGGCACCTTTTATTCAGCTAGTCTAAGTATGTCAAAATCACTCAACTATGTGACGTATAATTTACTAAGGATATAAACAATCACACTAACAGGCACAACACACATACACGTGAAGGCGCATGGCTCAGCGATTAGGGCATCGGGCTCACAATCATGAGGTAGTGAGTTCGATCCCCGCACCGGGCTGTGTGTTGTGTTCTTGAGCAAGACACTTTATTTCACGTTGCTCCAGTTCGCTCAGCTGTAGAAACGAGTTTCAACGTCATAAGTGCCAAGCTGTATCGGCCTTTGCCTCTACCTTTCCCTTGGGTAGCATCAGTGGCGTGGGCGACTGCTGGTCTTCCATAAACAACCTTGCCCGGACTTGTACCTCGGAAGGTAACCTTGAAGGTGCAATCCTATGGTCATTCATGACCGAAGGAGTCTTTACCCGTTTTACACACACACACACACACACACACACACACACACATGTGCACACAATGGGCTTCTGTCTACCAACTTTCAGTCACAAGGTATAGATCAAACTAAGACTATAGTAAAAGTCACTTGCCCAAGATGCCACACAGCGAAATTGAAACTGAAACCACATGGTTAGAAGGTAACTTTTTCATTCACGAAACCATGCCATCACCCAAGTGTTTTAACATCTAACAACACAGACAACGAGAAATGTAACAGTAATTTATTTGATATTTAATATTTAACATATGCAATACATTTCAGAGGAGGGAAAAAAGAAATATAATGGAAAAGAAACATTTTCAAATGTAAAGTACAACTCAATATTTATACATGCAATTTCACTAATATGTCATGCACAGAAATGACATTTCATAAAAGATATTCTAACTAAAGTTAATAAACAAAAATGTTAACAAGCTGGCTGAAACCTTATTTTATTACAGTTTCAACAAAAGTATAAAATAGAAAGGAAAAAAAAAACAATATTTAAACATGGAAAATATATTCAACCAGTTACATAGGAAAATGATAAATTTAAACTAAAATCAAAAAATAAAAATTGATATTGCCAAGATTATATATATATAATTTTCGTTTCACATTATGGAATATAACTTAAGCAATATTTAACATAATATCTATTAAGTGTCACCAATATAACAAATAACCAGTAGAGAATATATTTTTAAATAATTTAAGCAGTTATGTATGATGTTATGAATCTACACAAAACTAAATGAACATATCAGTTCTGACAATGTCAAAAAAGTTCATTATCAAATGAAGAACAATTTCTCACTGAAGCATAAAACCCTTTTTGGTGCTGTTTTTCATTTTCAAGGTCCCCTAAAAGTAGGAGTATTCAATAAAGTAAATCGTGGACAGCAAAGTGCCACAAATGGGAAACTATCTCATTCATGTACAAGTCATCAATCTCATGTATTACTAGTTATATGAGATAGCCAGAACTAAAGTAATAATATTTAAGCACAAACTGGTATCAGAGGGGACTGTTAACTAGATCTACCACATGCTGAACATTTTATTCAAAATTCAAGTTATATTGCTGGTGTTTGGTGTCAACAGTGAAATTTATGGGAGCACATCTGTTAGACAGCGTAGGCCATTTAGAAGAAAAATACAGTTGGATTTTGAGGCTTTCAGAGGGCACTTGAAATGAAAAAGTACTCCTCCTTTTTGAAAGAGAGAAGTCAATTGACTCAACACCAGTATATTGGTAATTAATTTGTCAACACTAAGGGTGTACAATTGGAAGATTTGAATTTAAAAATATGTTATGATTGGCACTTTAGTCCATCTTGCATACCAAAT
>NC_068981.1:128381396-128394468 GCF_001194135.2 Octopus bimaculoides
TTAATAGTGCTATTAGTAGAGCTAGTAATGCTATATTGTGGTGCTAATTGTAACACATTCAATAGTTGAGTATTTTTATTGTAGCTAATGCATAACTAGTATACGTTTATTGATCCGCAATAAATGAAAGGCAAAACTGACTTACGTGGGTATTGAACTAAGAATGAAGCACCAAATTAAATAATGCATACCACCATGCTTTTGCCATCTATTATCGGTACTTAATCAGCATTAATTCTCATATTACAATGTTGGCAAAATTTCTATGCTGGCAATAAGGAGTATTGTTGTTGTTGTTGTTACAGCTATTAGATAGCCTTGCTAAACTCTACTTGAGTAGAACTGTTATACAGAGTCAACTGATCAAACAAAGCCATGAACAAAAACAAGACAAGACCTTAGCATTTCTACTTAAGGTCATCTTGGTTTTTACTGAAGGGCATGCAATTTCAAGGTTAAGAACTTAGATATAAAAAATATGCTTCTTTTTGCTTTAAAACTAATGAATGGAGTGATTTAGCTACATTAACTAGGTCTGAATGAATGTGTAGAAACTTCTTTGGTGAATTAATATAGTACAACATTATACTTGGTGTATAATGCTGTATTATAATACTGGAAGCAGAGTTATATCTAGTACAGTAGTACTGAAATAGAGCTGCTTCTGCAATGCTAGTATAGTGCAGTGGAGCATTTGTGTGTCTTAATATATGAGGGTGTTTGTATGAGACATGAGATTGTATGAGAAATAGAGAAGTGAAGGAGAGAATGCTTAAGTGAAGTGTACAAGCGCATGTGGACAAAAAAGCATCTTCATTGGTTCAATGAGTTGTTTTGTTTTAAATCATTCTGCTGCCTCCATCAATATCTCATCTACCGCTCTAACTACCACTATTACCATCACAACCACCAACACCAGAGCTAAAAATTAAAACAAATTTGTTACCATCACTAAGACCACAACAATTTCAAATACTTTCTGCATACCAACAACAGCAATGATACTTCATAACAGAAAACCAAGGGGGGAATGTGAAGACAAGCTAAATCTATGTTACCATCTTAGATTAATTGTCGTCAATCTTGGAAACCAGAATAGAAAGTGAAAGTCTGACCTTTAAATGTAAAGTGTTACAAAACTTTGTTGGGTTCCTGTGACAAGCAAGAAATATTAGTTACAATCTTATTCTGACATTTTAAAAACTTGACAACAGGAACAACATCTGACCAGTATTCAATGGCATTTCTAAATATAATACGATATTGAAGAAAATATAAACAATGCTAATTTGGAATTCATAGCAAAAATATGTAGTTTGAAGTAAAAATGGTTAGTTCTGTAAAAGAAAATATTAGCTACTTTTTAAATTTCTAACATAGGCACAAGGCCAGAAATCTGAGGGGAGGAGGTTAATTGATTAAATCAACTCCAGTATATGACTGGTACTTTATTTAAGGTAAAGTTGACCACTTTAGTGTGATTTTAAAGAGTCAGAAAAAATATAGAGCCAGGCTACTAATCCACTGCTCTGGTATGGTAAAATAATAATTTTTAAGATAAGCATGAAGAAATTTGAAGAGATTAAAATAAGGATAGTGATACCATATTATATACTGAATGAGAATGGTGAGCAGAATTTTATATAAATACATTATACAATGGTGAATAAAGTAGAATATTAAGTAGTGACAGAAATGTTACCAACACCACATGTAACTCTATAAATTATTGGTACTTTATTTTATCAACTCCAGGCAAAGCAGAATAGCTGAAAACCTGAGCTAATCCACACTTCTAGTATAAAATAATAATAATAATAAAAATAATTCTTTCTACTATAGGCTCAAAGCCTGAAATTTGTGGAAAGGGGGCAGTTGATTACATCAAGCCCAGTGATGAACTGGTCTTATTTTATTTGATCCTGAAAGGCAAAGTGGACTTCAGCCAGATTTAAACTCAGACAGTAAAGAACCAGAAGAAATGCAGTTAGGCATTTTATCCAGCACACTAACAATTCTTCCACCTCACCATCTTAACCCTCCAGCATTTAAACCAGTCATGTCTGGCCCAAGTATTCCCTTGGCTCAAACCAGACAGATCTGGTTTCTCAAACCTACCCTACATCATTCTAAAAATAAACAACAACATCAAAATATTGAAGCTACAAGATAATGCATAATTCATTTAAAACAATATGAAAGAATAAGTATTGCATCTGACAGTAAAATCTAAATACTAAAGGGTCAATAATATTAGTTGTACTTCACGATAAAATAATGAGGGTACTGGGTAGTGAATTATGCAATCTATATAAGGGACACCAATTATGATGGTACTGTGTGGTGAAGCACAAAATATGTATGTGCAACCACAGTGATAGTAATATGTGGTGAATACAATTACAACAGCACAATGGAACTGAGTGACACAAATTAGAATGGTACTATGTGGTGACATACATTACGTATGTTATCATAGTATTGTACTGTGAGATGCACAATCTATATATGCAGTCCATTATATTATGATAATATATCAAAATAAATTTGCATATCTGGAAGTGGTAGTGTGGCAAGTCTGATGACAGACAACTAAAGGTGAAAAGGTGACCACCAGCCAGCAATGGAATCTTTATGCAATTATTTGACTTGCAAGAAAGAGCAACCAAATCTCCTTCATAGTACAGCCTATCACCTTAGAAAAAAAGGATTCATTGGATAATATAACACAAGGTGCAGTATGCTTCAAATAAAGACAGGATATTCATAGTTGGAATGCATTTTGATCTTGATCAGTGCTGACTTTATCACTGAATTGATCAGTGCCGACTTGAGGTTAAACATCAATTAAAGAAAGGTTGCAGACAAATAGAAAAAGATAAGAGCTACACTTTTGCCATTGTGCAATAATAATATCAAATTTCACCAAATCTGAAACATTATATAATTAACCTCACCTTTTATAAGCCTATGTTATGGCCAGTCTATTCACCAATCATAAGAAGCCATATTTCTTTTACATAGATATCTTTCAACTAGGAATGAACTAACATAAATTTCAACTATCTTATGCTTAGTAGACAATTGATATTTGTATAAATATTTCACCTCAAAGCTATTTCCTTTCAAGAATATTATAGAATATGCAGGAGAGAGGATTCCATCAGTAATATTTCACAACATAATTTAATAATAAAACCACTAAAGGTAAGACTAACAATTTAATAAATGTATACTGTTTTTAAAAACTACTTGGTCATTGTTTTAGTAATTAGTCATCTAGAATTGCATTTCTTAATTTGGAAACATAAATTTAAGAAGTGAAAAAACAATAAAGAATGGAAGACAAAAGAAAGACACTGTGTAATGAATAATACACAATGCTAAAGAAAACTGTGATAGTAGAACACCGACTTATAAATTGCTATAACTAATATATAACAAGATGGTACATTCCATGAAATAAATGCTCACTGAAAAAAATAGTCAATAAAAAAGCACTGAATCTGAACTCTGGGATAGCTTAGCATTTATTTGAGGATGTTAAAACAATCCTTGCCTTATTAACAGTAGCAATAATCTCCTTGGCATAAGTGTTGGTTACTATTTAAATAAACATATTTGTTTACTAAAATACATGTAAAATATTGTTTCTTAATTTTGGAAATCATTAGTCTTAATATATTGTATTTGATGGAATATAAGACACACTTTTTTTCCAAATAAATATCTCAAAAATTCCCCTGGATCCTATATGCAAAGTTGGACACCCCATAAACTAATTTTGTTCACAATGCTCATTTTTCTTGAATATGTGCTACTGAAATTGAGGTACATCTAAAATGCCCATGTATCTTTTATGCCATCAAATACAGCAATAAAATCATGTTGCCGACAGTCGCATGACAATTTTTAGAGGGTTGTTTTTTTTTGGGGGGGGGGTACATAGAAACCAAAAGACCAAGGAAGTATAAGCATATCCCTGAAGCAACACAACACAAGATGGCATACCTTACAAAAGTATCAGAAAATTGTAAATTCATGCTTTAATAATGGAAAACTGATAGTTTGGCTCTTTAACAATCACTCATATTTATTATGAATACCAATTCATTCATAATTTGATTTTAATTACTGCTAATTTATCATATTTGATCGTTTTCACTGGAAACCAAGAATCCAATTTTGTATGCTAATTTAATTCACTACATGTACATTAATAAGGTATTTAACTTCAAGCTAAGTCACAAGTTGTTAGAAGCTAAAACA
Organism: Octopus bimaculoides; assembly: GCF_001194135.2. Lineage (NCBI taxonomy): Eukaryota > Metazoa > Mollusca > Cephalopoda > Octopoda > Octopodidae > Octopus > Octopus bimaculoides. Next base: position 128,385,666 of record NC_068981.1, read on the forward strand.
TGCCATTAAAAGGGAAAACTGTGAAATTTAAATGGATAAACTTAACACAGAAGAGAGAAGAATAACTAATGGAAAACATGCTTGAACAACACTGCCAACTGTAATTCCAGTTAAATCTCCTCAGTACAAACAAATTCACTAAACTGTATTTTTTATAACAAAATAATCCTTTCCTGTGTCTATTTCTGCAATGAAATGATGTGATGATTATTTAATTTCCCAGACTTTATTCCACATACTAATTTAGTTCTACTTCAATCAATCTATGCCATTTTGTCAGTACAAAGCTTCTAAAATATTTCCATCATTTCAGATTTCCTTCACACTTATTTTCAATGAATTTGTATTTACTGAACAAATGATAAAAACTTCAAAAATATGTTAATTAAGAATTAATTATCAGCAAAGGATTTCTCAAGGCTAATAACGTAGTATTCAGTTTTCTAATGAGACATCCATGGATATAAAGATTACCTTATGTCAATTAAAGTCTACCTTTAAAAAAAAAAATAATATTTTCATTGATCTCCAGTTTTTAAGATTTAAGTATACACACAACCCCCAATCACACACATTTGGATGAGAGTAAGTAAAATCAACAAAACTCAGTCAAATCATTAAGTATAATACAAATTAGACATTAGAATTAATAGTCTAAAGATGACCTGCATTGTCATCAAATGAATAGGATACAGGAGTGTGCAGCAGTACCATTTTATATATTTATTTATATATTTTCATACATGCTTGTTTACTTAAATACTTTGTTAGAAAGTCTGTAAAACTGTTTAGTGTTGAGTTGCTCGTGCTTTTTAATGGACTGTAAGACCAGTGAGAAGCAGGTGACAATGTTAGCTTTCCTGTTGTGAGGAGGGTATGGTTAAACATCCAGCTTTTGGAATAGTCACTACCAGTATTAGAGTATAACATCAAGATTTGATTGAGTAAGTATTTAAAAAATAATACACATACACACATACATGTATGTAGATATGTAGGTAGGCATGTATGCATGTAAGTACATATGTGCGTATGTACATACATCATAGGTGAATTGGAATGTGTAATCCAAGTGTTTAGCTCATGAAGCATTCACACAGATAGTGGCTATCTGAAAGTGGAAAGGTGGGGGGTCTAGGATGTCACCACACCAGTATTCAGAAAAGCATCTGTAGAATATACATGGTCTGATCAATAAGTGTCCGAACTGTTGCCATAGTAATGAAGTTAAAGCATGCAGAGTGAAGCTGCTTAGCACAGATTGATCTTGAACACTGCTGTGCATGCGCACCAAATTTAAACATTCTAGCTCACTTCTACTGTTTACAGCAGTGGTTGGAAGGAACGTGTGTAGTGTGTAATCATCACATTGACCATGACAGAGAAAGTTGAGCAGAGAATCTGCATCAAAGTTGCAGAAAGTGTATGGAGAGGAGTATATGAGCCAAAAGAATGTCAATAGTGACAAACATTCTGGGAGACCTGCCAGCAGCAGAACTGAGAAAAACATTGCAGATGTGCATGCAGCTGTGAGGGGAGGTTATCAAATCACCATCTGTGAGTTATCAGAAGATCTACAAATTAGTTATGGTTCAGTTCAGTCCATTATTACTGAAGATCTGATGTGTCTGCCAAGTTTGTGCCAAAATTGATTTCAGCTGACCAAAATGACACTCGGGTTTCAATTGCACAAGATCTCTTTGATTGTGTTGAGAACAATGAAAACATTTTGAAAACAGTCATAACAGGTGATGGATCGTGGGTCCAAGGCTATGACCCCAAAACAAAGGCTCAGTCTTTGCAGTGGAAGACTCCCAACCTCCCCAAGACCAAAGCAATGTGAAGACACTGTGAACCATTTTCTTCGACTACAAGGGAATTGTTCATCATGAGTATGTTCCACCTGATCAGACAGTAAACAAGAAGTACTACCCTGATGTTTTGCTGCATTTGTGGGATGCTATTTGTCGAAAAAGGCCACAATTGCATGCATCTGGTGAGTGGCAATTGCACCATGACAACACACCCGCCCATTTAGCGCAGCTTATGCAGCAGTTTTTGGCTAGGCACAGCATTCCCCAGGTCTGACGGACACCATATTCCCCAGATCTCACCCCTTGCGACTTTCTGAAAATCAAATCCTGCTTGAAAGGTAGATTTCAGGACATCAAGGAAATCAAAGTGAATGTGATGAGACAGTTGCTGATTATCCCAGAAAACAAGCTCCAGGAATCAATGGAAATAGTGCTGGATTAAGTGTATGGATTCCAAAGGGGACTACTTTGAGGGAGACTAGAAGCCAAATTGGTACATGTAGTTTTGTTTTTATAGCACCAGTCCGGATACTTATTGATCAAACCTTGTATATAATAAAAGAATATCAAAGAATGAAGTTAGCTAACTTTTTAAGATGTAAGTAAACATAATATATATATATATATATATATATATATATATATATATATATATATATATACATAGATGGATATCTGTAGTTGGATAAGAACTCACAACCATGGATCAAAACACTGGACACAATGTTCATCAGTTCAATTGTGTCTATTGAATGAAGCCAACAATAAAAACACATGTTGAATAGGTTAGAAGAAAGGAATATTTCTTTTACATTTGTTGAAAAGTTACAGCATTGCATTTAATGCTGCTTGTAATATTGTTTGCTGTGCCTTTAATATATCTCAGTAATTTTACTCAATGTTAATAAACAAATAACAAGAAATAAACCTTTCAATTGCTACTGAGATTATAAATGTATATATATAGCAGATCTGTCAGAACAATCCAGAAACGATAAACAATTTTTTAAAAAAATAACAAAACAAACAAGAGGACAGGTTAGAAAGAAGCTTTAAAACAGAAAACCATATTATCCAGAATCTTTGAATGAACGCTCGACAGAGATTAGTTGATGTCACAAATATTTACATAAACAGATTCACTTGACCTTTGGGTAAACCTTACATAATGATAGGGAACAGAGCAATGTAGCTACCTGTAATGAATTACAAAGGAAGACCTCTGAATGATATGCATGCAATCTGCTCACCACAGCAAGAACTGGTATGGAACAATAGCACACAAAACAGGCTCGAGTACATCTCCGGTGTTGTATGGCAGTAGTTTTTGGGGTGTTAAGTCAGTGAAGCAATTTACAGGGCCATAAAAACAGCTTTCATATTAGGCTGTTTATAATTAAAATAACTATAGATTTAAAAAAGAAAGAAATATCAAGTACAGGCATGAAGTTATTTTTTAATATCTTTTTCCGGAGTAGGAAAACAAAAGCAACATCAAATTAACACAATCAAAACATTTTCAAAATTCTTAATTATTTTTCGAATGTTAATATAAAATTTGTTTTTTGCTTCTGAAGAAGTTATTTTTAGAAAAGACTGAAATTATAATTCTACGCAAATATACATATATATTATGTGTGTGTGTGTGTGTGTATATATATATATATATATATATAAACACGTGTGTGTATATATATATATATATATATATATATATATATATAAACACATATATGCATCTTTATATGTATGTATAATGTACGTATGTGTGTGTACACACACACATATATCATGGTATTCACAGTATCACGGTATTGACCAGACTATCAGATGTTACACATCACTAGTCACATTGTTTTAGCCTTTGAATGATGCCACCCTACTGGCTAGGCAAACAGGCCTACATTTTCCTTGATCAGAAGACTATTCTGTTGGAGGGTTACTAAATTACAACCTGAGTGGACTAGAGCAATATGAAATGAAGTGTTTTGCTCAAAAACACTGTGTTGCCAGTCCAGGAATCAAACCCACAATTTAGCAATTGTGAGTGCAACACCCTAACCACAAGGTCATGTGCCTTCACACACACAGAGACACTTATATACACATGTATGTACTTATGTATAGATATACGTATGTATGTATGTAGTTGAAATTTACAGAAAAACAAAAGACGAAGACAGGCATATATAAACAACAAGCAGGTGTATTAGTTTGATGCTCGGGAAGGTGAGAAAGTTTTTTTACACTTCGAGCCAATGCTCTTCAACAGAAAGGAACATGAGGAAATAAACAGAGAGAAAATAAAAAAAACTTTTGGAGTTAGCAGTCAATCATGGCAACTGTAAGTGTGTGTGTGTGTTTCTCAAGCAAGTTAATTTTAGAACAATTGTACCAAACATTGAATAGTGTAACAATTTAAAAATGATTACAACAATACATTTTGTAGAATGGAAGCCTCTAGAATATATAACTTTCCATGACCATAAAATATTCTCTATGAAAATAGATTTCCTCAAAATACAATATTAAAACTAATAAAGAAATTCAATATTGGTTGTAAAGTACAATGCTAATCAAATGTTAGAAATATGCAGTATTCACCTGCTGTAATAACTTGTTTACCCAATTTAACAGAGCTGTTGGAGCTCTACGGAAAGCTCAACCTTGTCTGATTTTTTTATTCAAATTAAGAGAAATTTTCAAAAAACTTTTTTTTTCATATCATGGTATTTTATATACATTTTTAAAGACTATTTAAAAAAATAAATGTTTTAAAATTTTATACAGCTTGATTTATCACAAAGTGGACTGAATGAGAAATGTTTCATGAAATAATAAAAAATGTCATCGTAGAAGATTCTACAATGAGCAAACTCTGGCAGAGTTTGCTCAGAGATGGTAGGAGAGATAAAAAGACAAATAAATTTATAACAGTATTAGAAGAGATTTTGTTAAGACAGTTGGCTAAGTCTACAGAATGTTTTAAACTTAGAAACAAAGTGCCTTATCTTCAAAATTACCTTCACTTAATCTGTCATAGTGCAATTCAGAACAGAAAATTAAAATATTTTCAAACTGCAAGTGCTTCAATATTCTTAGAAATATGTAGTCTAAATGTCTGAAAACCCAGCATAAAGGAAAAGATTTTGTATGGTTTTGAGATAAAATATGCTCCTAAAGGTAATCAAGAAATGAAATTATCAATTTAAAGAAAGAACATTAACAATATATATATGTATATACTGAAACAATCAATTCAAAACTGTCTACAGCTTTGTAAAATATAACAATGGGTGGTGTAGACAATTATTTTTGTAGACTCAACCATATTAAAATGATAAAATATTCAAATACCTTTGTACAACATTCAACTATAGACATAGTATTGAAGAACAGAACCAATAAGTTTATACAACCAAAATTTAAATGTTATGCGTATATTACTACTGATACTATTTCTCTCTCTCTCTTTTTCTCTCTCTCCACACACACATACATACATATATATATATATATTTAGGAAGTCAATAGTTATGGCTGGTCAGACAGTAACCATTGGTTTCACACCTATAAAGCACTTAGTTGTGTAGATGACTCATGAGACTCAAATGGGCATTTGAGTCTGGTGCATCACCTATATGGCTAAGCACTCTGACCAGCTATAACAAAAATATATTACTGCTCTAATGTTTTAGAGTGTGCTTCTTTTTGGGATATATGAACTACTGACTATATATATATATATATATATATATATATATATACTCACACATGGATGTATATAGGGTAGAGAGAGGGATGCATGCATATATATATATATATATATATATATATATATATATATATATATATATATATATATATAAGTATACATATGTGTACATATACATAAAGGGAGGGAGAGAGAGAGATACATACATGTGTTAATACATATGTACATATGCAAACACATTCATAAACACACATATATACACTACAAATACCCATTCAGCAATATCATTATTAACATATATAACGACTAACGCTTTCATTATCTCGATTTAACGGCATATATGAAGAAAGCTAATATAAATGTTAATTTAAGGTTATTATTTTAAAATTAATTAAAGAATAACAACACAACACTTACTGATAGGGAGACTCAATACTGAGAGTAGAGTCAAACTTAGACTCAAAGAAAGCTTACAAATCTGGCAGAAACAGAAATATCCCAGAAATAACTTTAAACACGCAACTTCAGGACAGATTTTTATCATAAAGCTAGCAGAAGATAATAGTATATGGTCTTTACGATGTTGAGATTACAGTTTAGAAACCATACAATATGATTTATGTAAGGCTTAACAGATTATACATTGGAAACAGTAATTTTATTCACATAGGAAGCATCTGAATATTTCAATAAAAGAATCAATCAAATATTCCAGAAAAGATATTAAAAGCAAAGTAAAATATCAATATTGATATTAAGTGCCAAAAAATAGGGCAACTGATCAAAAATATTTCATTTCTAAATTATTATAAACTGTCAACAAATATTGGATTTACAAGTGATATCAAATATTGAGCTGTTCTTTTTATTCAGTTAGTTTTTGTCATGTTTTGTTATTATTTAATAATTTGATAATTGTAATGAATATAAAAAAAGTTTTGTATACTAGATTGAAAGAATATTTAAATATTCATGTGGCAAGATATGAATAGGAAAGAGATTATTTCCCACTGCAAAGATGCATTTCATTTAACAAGTCTGTCAGCTACAGCTTGACAAGAAACTCTTTTATCAAAGGAATCTGTCAAATAATTACAAAAGCAAAACAAAATGAAACAAAAGGAAAGAAAACAATAATCCTCTGAAGACAAACATGAGCAAGCAACAGGCCATACCTGCGTATAATTTGTACAGCAAACCACAATGGACATTGTTGCAATGTCAATATATATCATTCCTGACAGTTATTCTCATAGTAACACAATCATTGCAACTTTAAGAAGCACAAATGTAGGCATGTGGAAAGATAGAGTGATTGTGTGGAGATGAGAAGGAAGGGGAAAAATAATTTGATGTCAACACTAATGAAGTTATAGCAACATGAAGAAGTATAAGGAATACATGTATTCAGGGCATGATAATGATAATAATAATAATAATAATAATAATAACAACAACACAGTATATTATAATATGCCATTTGTTTGATTCAATGAATAAACCAAGATAACATCAAACTACAACAAAAGAAAATATTACAAAGATATTCATTTGATTTCAATGAAGTAATTAACATAACAAAACGTAAAACCAAAGCTTCACCAACTAACACTGTAATTAGCTGGAATAGCGGAATAATTTTGTTGATAAGGATTGTGTAGTTTTAATATGTTGAGTTAAATATTTTGCCTAAGAAACGAATACATCTACGGCTAAAATATAAATACACAACCATGAATCAAGACTGACAGCTTTTTCATTAAGTCATTGTGTTTTTTGAGCAACTCCAACAATAAACAAACTAACAGAGGTGGAGTAAGTTAGTAGGAGGTGATATTTTCAATGCTGCTTGCAATATTGTTTGGTGTATTTTTAATATATCAATCACTTCCCAAGATGTTCTTAAAAAAAAAATAAATGAAACCAAACTTTTACAATTGCTGAAATTTAATAATACAGAAACAGCTCAAATCAACAGAAAAGGATAAACTATAATTTATGAAAACAAAGTAAAAACATTCTAAGAAATTCTGATGCTATTGCTATTTCGCAGTTCTTCCCCCACAAACTATGCTTTCTATCTTCTATATGTAAAATAGACAAACAGTTTTAGATAGAATAAGACAGAATAAGAAACTTGATTACTATCAAATAAAAGTATACACCCTAAAACCTTACTTGGCCTTCACTATCTAAAATTATCATGCATGCTAACATTCCAGCAAATGAGAATAAACTAATGTAATTCACATTTTTGTTCAAATTGTTGTTTATTTCTGTTGGTTCATTTCTTTCTGTGTAAATAAATGTTGTCTTTCCATAAATGAAATACAGTACAGAGTAATTTCTTTTCCTAAAGGAAAATACTCGGTGATAAAATACAGTTTATAAAATACGGCTTTCAATTACACATACACCAAAATATTTATAATGCAAAAAAAAACACACATTATTGTCATCAAGTTGAATAACAAAAACAATCTAAATAACAATGAAATTTAATATTGTTAATGGTTTCTCTTCTCTTCAATCGAAACGTATAGAAAATTCCATCAACAAATAAAATCAACAGAGCAGGGGAAGGATTGCCAATGATAACTATCATGGTTCAAAAAACCCAACACACACACACAAATGGAAGAAAGAGTACTCAATACCTGAGGTAGAGTGTATAATTTATTAAGTCAGCAAAATATGTTTCAACCATCCAGCTTGCAAATTCTCCTCTGGAGTTTGAAAGCTGAATATCTCAAACACTTTTTTGTTTGTTTGTTTGTTTCCTTTTGGTTGAATTCCATTGCCTTTTGTGAGTATTTTTTTGTAAGACATCATCCTGTCGTCTACATTCAGGCGCAACACACATCTCTGTGCACAAAGAGCTGGAACAAATACTACAAAGCATTTTCACCAATGTTCTAACAAGTCTACCACTCCGCTGCCCAAAACTTTACCAATAAGAACGTGGAAGGCAAAGCTGACCTCAGACAGACTTGAAACCAGAACATAGAGAACTGGAACAAATATCACAAGACATTTTATTTGATACTCAACTCTATCAATTCATTTCACACACACACACACACACACACACACACACATATATATATATATATATATATATACCAGAGTAAGCACATAAAATGTGCAACAAGGTGGAAAAAAGAGTACTCAAATACTAGAGGTAGAGTAATATGCTTTATTTAAAAGCAGCAGTTAGAAAAACAAAACTGTCCGATGAACGGAAACATGAAACTCCAAGTAACAGTCTTTTGTT
>NC_068981.1:128395096-128405758 GCF_001194135.2 Octopus bimaculoides
ATATATATATATATATACATACATTTATATATACTCTCTCCCTTTCTCTATCTCTCTTTCTCTCTCTCTCACACACATACACACACACATTTATACATACCTTGACTTTACAAAATTACTGTAATAATTAAATGCTTTTAAATAGGTTAATTATCATAGCTAACTGTTTTTATTCTCCCCCATCATTAGTAACATTTAGTTAAATTAAGATCTTCATTTAAAGAATGTAAGACTGTTCCAAACATATTCTGGACATAAAAACAGAAGTTTGTCACAGGGCAGTTTTGTGCTATATATTTTATATAAATATATAATGCACACACACACACACACACACATGCATAGACTACTCCATATACAGTGATGGTGGAAAATTTCTCAGGAAAAAATGATTGGGAGTTGTCTCCACACACAACAACAATAACAAGTAACACATAAAATGAAAGCCACTGAAAGCATACTTATAAGTCCTATAATGGTAATAATGGGTATGGTTCTGACCAACACATAAATTGCATGGAAGAAGGATGTAATGAAGGGACCAATAAGTAGAAGTAATGTCACAATTTGGCATTCACTTTAAGAATAATAATGCTTCACTAACTTCCATGATGCTTTTCTTTGTTTTTTGGGGTTTTTTTCTATTTCTTTACAATACAAATTACAATAGGCTAGCTACTAGCTAGCTAATCAGAGTCAAAGATTGGCTGCCAGGGTCAAAATATGTGGGTCGATCACTTCAGAAACTCTTCTGCCACCAATGCGCTGTAAAGAGAAATCATATATTTCATTTTGTTTTGTTTTGCTTAGTTGGGTAATTCTTTTTTTAAATCTTAGACATTAATCGGCGAAACTAAAATATGACCATCACCATCATCATAATCATCATCAACATTATCATCACCAAATAATGTCTGTTTTCCATGCTGGCATGGGTTGGACGGCTTGACAGAGCTGGCAAGCCAGAAGACTGAGCCAAGTTCTATTGTCTGCTTTGCTAACCACTTTACAGAGTGTACAGGGTACTTTTTACATGGCGCTGGAGAAATCACTAAGAAGCTTGCAAGACAAGACAAAGGCCCTTCAACCGAGAGGGGAAGTAGTATTGAGAGAGGTGGCTATCATGCCAAGTGATGAGAGACAGAAACAGGTGTCTTGCTGTAGAGGAGATACATAGCTACCCTAGTCAGAAAAGGGAGGAGAGATAGAGAGAGAGAAAATGAGGGAGAAGATGGTGGTAAAAATATGTCAGGGTACAGCAGGGTGAGTATGAGTGGTACAGAAGATTGGACAGGGTAAGCAGGCAGGGAGTTTGCAAGAGTGTGAAAGGAGAGTGAGAGACAGATCTGTCGTTCTTTAGAATCCATGTCAGCCCAGGTCAAGCAGACCTGTGAATAATGGTTTCTTTTAATGGCTATTGTGTTTTTAAGACAATAGGGTAAGATTTGAAGGATAGTTTGGTTGCAATTTCTAGTGGCTTGAGGAGCCATACAGAAACTCCTTTGATATTATATGACATTTGTTAGCTCTGCCTGAGTAGACAAATAATGAAGAGAAAGGCAACCAGAAAAGAATTTCATAAGGATTCCTGACATATTTTCATTATGCACATGCTAGCATAAAGTGTATAACTTAACCATATATAATTCCAATTTTAAAGATAGGAAGAAAAGTTTTGAGGAAGGTCTGGTAACTGCATTGAGCAAGTAGAATAATTACAATGATGCTTTCGCAATGAATATAAGATTATGTATGTATATAAGTATACATGGAAAGATACATGTATGGAATCTTACGTAATTTTCATTGATTTTTTGTTGTGTTTTTTTTGTCAGGCATACACCATTGTCTGAAAAATGAAAGCATGAACATGTAGTTTAGATGTCTGCTTTTTAAATAATGTTGTTTCAAGGTAAGAGTCTTGCACAATAGCCTTGAGCCAATCCAAGTCTTAAGAATTTAATCAACAAGACAGAGCCTTTGCAAATGTCCATCACTCTCTATTCATTCTTGGGTGAGACCTAACTTGTAACCTGGCTTACCACCTGGCTCATGGGTGCCTGGAGTAGAAACTATTATATTGCAAACATTCTGACCAGTTCTCTACCTTGAGGGTAGTACATGTTGATGGACTATGTCTTACAGTCATATGCAATGAGTCAGGATTCCTTTCCCACTTCCAACCCTCCAGTCTCAGATGGCCTGCAAAAGTTTCAGGGATTTTAAAAAGAAAATAAAACAAAAGAATGTATGGCTTTAATTATATTTAATTTGAAAATGTTTTCAACTAAACTCAAAATCAGTAGGTACATGTTACTGAACACATACTTCTCATTCGTTTTGGGTAATAACCACCAAATTAATTTACATTAAGACAAAATATTTTTTCATAAACAGGATTGACATGTTCGATATTAAACACACATAATGAGAAAGTGAATCCAATATTTTGCAAAGACAAATTCTTTTTGACATTAGATCCTTTTTGTAAGGATATAAAGTCATCCAAAAAGATTAATTGCAAAACTGACCTTGGTGGGATATGAACTCTGAAAGTTAAGAGCTGGAACAAAGATGGAACAAAAACTCAAAGCATTTTATTTCTGATTCTCTAATGTTTCAGTTGATCCACAATCCTTAATGATAATAATTGTTTCTAAGTTCAACACAAGCCTGAAATTTAGGAGGGGGTTACTGTTATTATATTTTATTGACTCCAGAAGAATGAAAGGCAAAGTTGATCTCAGAGAAATTTCAACTTAGAATGTAAGGAGCCAGAACAAATACTGCAAAGCATTTTGTCTGATGCTCAAACAATTCTGGCAATCCAAACACAAAGCTTGGGCTATAGCTGATTATATCAATCCCATATGTATTTTTTCAACCCTAGACAGATTAAAGATAAAAACTGACCTCCAAGGATTTCAAATCAGACCATAAAAAGATGTAACTAAATATTATGAGGTAACTTGTCCATCGCTCAACTGATTTTGCTGTCCATTACCTTTGTCTAATAATAATATTAAGTTGTAGGGGCATTCAGAGCACTGATGACCAAGTTCAAGAGATATGTCAAAGAAATTGGAATTGACATGAAAAATTGTTTAGGGACAGCAAGGATTTGGGGATTAGTGCTTAGGTATTGAGTATCTTTCATGATACGTACTAAGTCTTATAATTCATGGAAAGGGACTCTGAGAGACCTTTGACAATAGGTTGCTATCCACTTTCAGAGAATTAACTGGAGCAAGTAAGACCAAGATCTCTGAGAAGTATAATAATAATAATAGCAATAATAATAATAATAATGCCCTTAATGCTTTTTTAAGTAGAGACAGGGTTTTTGGTAACAGAAGGGTTACAATGAAATGAACTGACTTACTATTTCAGTGGTACTAAAACTTCTGAAATCATGTCCAAACAAAGCATACAAAGGCAATGTAAACATGAACATATGATATGAGGGTAACAAATTTCATACCTTATCTACTTGGCAATTATGTCTCAACAATACCAATAATAACAATGATTAATAATTACAACAAGTGATTCTAACATAGGCACATGGCCACAAATATTGAGGCAAGGTGATTAGTCAATTAAATTAGTCCAAGTACTTAACTGGTACTTTATTTTACTGATCCTAGAGGGATGAAGAGTAACTTTGGTAGGATTTGAACTCAGAATGCAAGAAGCAGGAACAAATGCTGTAAGGCATTTTGTGACATTCTAATGATTCTGCCAATCTACTACCCAATAATTTCCTACATAGACACAAGATCTCAAGTTTGTGAGGGAAGGGCAACTCATTACATCAACCTCAGTACTTCATTGGTACTTTATTGACCCCAAAAAGAGGAAAACAAAAGTTGATACAAAATGAAATACGAATAAAAATAACTGGGATTTACATCAAGTAAAAGGGTGGGATCGACCAAAAATGACAAACTTTATGTGGGAGAATAAAGCGATTGTTAATAAATAAAGTGTTAAAACTTTAAAAAATGAATTAGCAATAAATAAAAATAAATTTAAGGTAATAATACACCCCAATCATATTGTTATCCTGTAGTGAGATCCACAAAGGAAAGCTTCTGTACAATGAACCACATCCTTCATAAATTTGCATTGGAATTATGTCCTTCCATTGACTTGTTTGACTCATTCTAATTTGATCAGTCATCCACATACAATATACAATCTTAGTAGAGGAACAAACTTTTCTATTGTCAGTGTTTCCACAAATAGTATTTAAAGTGAAAGAGCCTTGCAATTCCAATATGTAGTCACTTCCCAGGGATCTGTGCATAATAGAAGCTACATGGTAGTACGTACATGGCATTGTTCTTTTATGGTGATATTTCCATAAATTGCTAACATAACATTTCTCTATCATAGGCTCAATTAGATGCTAGCAACATTTTATGGAAACAAAGTAATACTCCATAATGGCCTAAATCACTACTCTCTGATGAGTCAATAAGACAAGGCCCCAACTTGGAGTCTATTACACAATAAAGCACTGTCCTCAATTATGTTAGCAGTTATTCCTCTCGATTGCATAAAATATTATGTCAACATGAATTGCACCAATACATGATAGTACTCCTATATGGCCAACACTATACAGTATGTTTTAAACTGTGTAACGTATTTACTATGAATAAAACTTACCTGGAATATTCATTGTCTTGACTTCAATTTCATCATCCAACATCTCAGAAGTTTGTTCCTCAAAAGTTTTCCATTCAATGCTCTCAGCAAACCTGTAGCAGAAGTAGAATAGTGACATTTCAGCTATAGGGATACGCACAGAGATATTGGGATACACACATGGTTATAGAGAGAGAGATACACACAGTAACTATTAATGACAATCAAAATTTCATGGAGAAATCAGGAGCTTCTACAAGATCTTCAACCTGCAAGAAATAACAGTTTAGTTTCTCTCAAATCACGCCTAAATGAGTTAAATAAAGAAAGACAATGTATTGCTGATACTCAGAGACAGGGTGATTACAGCAGGAACATTTTTAATCATACTCAATCAGAGTTAGACAACAACAACAGCACAATCAGAACTCTCGACAGACTGTAGCTGTCATGTAGCAATACTTCTGCCATGGGGACACAAAGCCCCCCGCCACTTCCCCCATGCCACTATGTTATACACTGCAATCTATATAACTCACTAATTTATACAATTAAAATTCAAGTATTAACACAAATATGACTAGAAAGCCTATTCTTCATACTTATTAATATTTATGACATAATTTTAAAAAGTTTTACAATATTTTCAAGAGATATTTTATTGAAATAAGCTTTATATTATAAGAGATTGTAGCGCACTTCTCTCTCTCTCTGTTATATATACATGGATGAGGACGTAGTGGATAACAGCTAGCCTTTGGCCGCATCTTTGGACCCTGTTGTGTCCACCACTCTGATTGGTTGGTATTGGTGCATTTTGCCTCCTGTTCTATTTCGTGCCAGGGTGCAACCGAACCAATCGCAGCCTTCAGAAAAGGCTATCCACGCGACCTTATCTGAATGCTGCGATTGGTTGGGTTGCACCCTGGCACAAAATAGAACAGGAGACAAAATGCGCCAATACCAACCAATCAGAGTGGTGGACACAATAGGGTCCAAAGACGCAGCCAAAGGCTAGCTGTTATCCACTTGTCTGCATCCATGCATATATAACAGAGAGAGAAGTACTCTACAGAGCCCCCCACCAGTCATTTTGTGTAAGACCAAATAGATGATAAAGGATGAAATAACTGTAGCGAAAAGGAGAAAGAGCGGTTGGTCATGAGGCTGGCACTGGGTCACCATTTTGTAAATGTCCATGTGAACGTCAGACTGCATGTTGGAATCACGTCAGGCATGACCGCATGATCACGTCGGGATCACCAATTGTAGGAAGTGAGGTTGGCACTGGATAGGTGCCTCACAAATCCTTACATAATCGTGGAAGGAAAATAGCGGAACAAGAATATCCGAACAAACAACAATATTTATTTTCTGTCTGTACAAGCGTTACATCTCTGGACAATGAGTAGGCAGGCCACCTTGGTGTGCAAGCAGCAGAGTCGGTTTAATCACAAATGTGAAGGCATTCTTCACAGGTTAGCCAACGTCGTGTGACACCTTCAGAACTCCAGCTACACAGAGCTGGTCAAGTTGCGTGCAGCTCGGTCGGCAGCAAGGGCAAATAGAGAGGATGGTGGTCAAGCCTAGCGGCTGCTGATGAATGGGCATGCACATAAGGGGTTTCTGGAAGGCTCTAATCCCTGCGCATGAATGGATGAAAATCCCAAAATAGTGATTGGAACCAGGTGTCACTACAAGATCATATCATAGGATAATACACACACACACACACACACACACACACACACACACACATATATATATATTATATATAATTGATTGAAACAATTACAAGTGAAGATGATTAATTTGCTGTTAATAATAAACAATTATTAACTTTCTAATCTCCATTTCTTTTTCTTTGTGTGTGTGTGTATATATATATATATATATATATATATATATATATATATATATATATGAACATGACAGCTGGAAATCTGGAGAAGATTGCAGAATCAGAATATCACATCAATGCTTGTCTAGAACAAAATCATTTTCTAAGTTTATATTTTACTTGAAAGATCTTTGATTTTCAGCCTTCCATAGAGAATATACTATGCAGTAGTAATAATAATATACAGAATCACTCTGTGTACACACTGATACACCTTCTAAACTCGCCCTCTCTCAAGACTATCTACTTCACCACTTTACATGCAAAGTTGGCAAGTGTGGAAAGATCTTTGGGCACTTTAGTTTAATAAAGTGATTGAACTTGACAGTGTTCCTTCTATCTTCCTTGACACTTTATTATTTAAACTGGTCATATATGTCCCAAATATTCTGCCTGTTTTATGTTTAAACTGGCCAGACCCAGACTCTTACACCCACCCTACAATGTCATTCTAAAAATTTACTCTCACATAAAAATCTCAAAGTTACAAGATAATGCATGATGACTTCAAAACAATGTGAATAAATACAAATTAAATTTGACAGAATAGTCTGAGTCCTAAAGTGTTAAACAATATGCTCTGAAATGTCCACTGTCCTCACAAAACACTTCAACCTTTTTCTCTCAACAATGGACCAAAGGAAGTCTGCCTCAGTATATTTATTCCACCTAGAACAACTGATAGACCTTTTTGACTTTCCCAACTACCAGCCTATCAAGTGCACTTCTAACATTTCAGTAATGACAGAAACCATCACAAACAGACCAACCACATTATTCATCATCTTGAGTTGATTTCTTTCCACAAAGGACGCCAGTGTGGTTTCTATAGAGCCAGATCTACCAGACTTGCTCTCCTACATCATGCACAATTTGTCTCTCTTTCATTACTTTTCTTCTTATTTCTCTGCTCACAGAGAAACAGATGATGAAGAAATGAATAGTCTCGAGTATGCTGTGCTGTTTATGACTAGTCTAAACTTAATTATCTAAGACAACACCACAGCAACAGTGACCTCCACATATAAAACTTAATCAAAACAGTCATATAAGCAAAGGGATCATTTCTATAAAGTGCTCTTGCAGATTATCTCAGTAATGAATTACATTGACTTCATTATCACAACTGGAAACTTTAATGAATAAGTTGGGCGACATCCTGATGGATACTCCAACATACATAGAGATATAATACAAGCAATGTAAAGGTAACCAAAGCTTTTGTAGTTTTATGATACAAATGACCTAACCATCAGTAACACTAACTGCAGGAGGCTGACCAGCCATCATTTCACCAACCAATCAGATGAATGTGCAAACCAGATAGACTTCATACTCACCAAGAATGAGCTTGGCAGTTGACTACAAATATTGAATTTTTACCTGGTGAAGAATGTAACATACAATATAGAACAGTGATTAGTGTCAACAGAATAAGAGTTAGATGGACCCAGAGATACAAGACAATTTGGAGAAGGAAAATACAGAAGCAGAAAGATCTCTTTGATATATTCATTAGTAAGTACTTCAAAGAAGTACTAGATAAGGAATATATGAAGAAAAGTGAGACAGAGACCTAATAACATAGAGGATGAGAGTTTATGTAAGGCAAGCTGATGTGAGCAGTAGACCAAATCTGTAGATGGAATGAGGTTGCAGCTAGAAGGAAGGTGATATATTGGTGGAATGGCATGGTAAATGAGGCCATAAAATAAGATAACCTTGGAAAGATTTGGAATAAAGTAAGGAGAGCAAGGGACAGTAGCAAATAGCTTAAAGATTAAGTCAGATGGCAGGTATATACAAAATGGAGAGAAGTTGAAAAAGTAAGAAGTTTGCAAAAGCTAATCAATGAAAGAATGAAGAATAAGAGGGGGCTGAGGACTGATCCTTGGTGAACCCCTATTTCTGCTCAGAATTCTCTATACTCGTTACCAACCCTCACCTTACTGACAGCATCTCTGTACAGGGCTTGTACATCTCTTACCAACCACTCGTCTATCCCCAGTTTTCACATTGACCACCAGATAAGGGACCAGGGGCCTCTGTCAAAGGCTTTCTCCAAGTCAACAAAAGCCAAGAACAGAGGTTTATCTTTGGCTAGATATTTCTCCTGCAGTTGCCTGACCAGTGGTGCTTCTGCCAGGCACAAAACCAAATTGCATCTCATCTAGGCTAACTTTCTCCCTAATTAGTTGGGCTATGACCCTCTGTAACTTTCATCACCTGATCCAATAATTTGATACACCTGTAGTTATTTCTATCTAAAGCATCACCTTTACCTTTGTAGCAGTTAACTATGGTGCAGTCATTGGGTATGACTCCTTCATGAACTACCTGATTTACAATGCGGGTGACAAGACCATACCCACACCACCCGATATTTTAAGCATCTCAGCAGTGATTCCTGATTGGCCAGGTGCTTTCCACCTTCATATCCCTAATTACTTTATTTACCAGGGTCCTGTCAATTCGGGTAGCTGATCCTCCAATTGGGTCAACCCTTGGCAGACTCTCCTCCTCCCGTTCATTCTCCACATTCAGCAGTCTTTCATAATGGCATCTCTAAGCCTCTTTCTTTGCAGAATCATTAAACGCAAGGGCACCATCATCCATATGGACACATTTCTCTATGATTTCACAGTTTGCTCTCACACACTGTCTTGCAATCCAAGATACTTCAGTTCTTTGGTCCTCGCGTTGCTGAACATTGGCAAACTTCTTCTTTTCTGCTACCTCCTTGGCTGTATATACCTGTCTCCTAACTTCCCTTTCAGCTGTCTGATACATTCTTCTGCTACCAGGACTTCCGGGCTTGTTTCTTTGCTCTAATGGCCCTGTCTACAGTATTGTTCCACAACCATGTTACCTTAGGTCTGAAAGGGACTTTGCACCAGCCACAAATTTGGTCTGTGGCGCTCAGCAAGCTGTCTCACAGGAATTCCCAGCTGCCTTCTATGTCACAGGACTGTAGCTCCGTATCATCAAATTTCTCCATAAGAATATCCCTAAACCTCTGACCATGTGAAGGGTTCTTAAGCTTCCAAGTCCTTCTTTTCCAGATTGATTTGCTTTCTGGTATCCTTCTGAACTTGAGTCTAAAGTCACTAATAACTAGTCTATGTTGGGGGTACATTCTTCACCAGGAAGAGTCTTTGTATTTAAGAGCAACCATGCATCTCACTGTCTCGTAAGAATGAAATCAATCTGGCAAGCAGAGTCACCTGATTGATAGATTATTAAGAGGCTAGCTGGCTTCTTGAAGTTGGTGTTGCAGATCAACAGGTCATTCGCATCGCAGAACTCCAGGAGCCTAGTTCCCCCTTCATTTCTAGTACCAATTCCATGGCCCCCATGTACACCATGGAAGATACCAGGTTGCTGTCCAACACACCCATTAAAATCTCCAGCCACAAAGATGAGATCATTGTCACTCATCTTTGAGGTAGCCTGCACAAGAATATCATAAAAGTGATCCTTCTGTTCATTTGATAGGTCTGCTTGTGGGGCGGAGGCAGAGATAATTGTAGCTATACCATTCTGCAAGACTAGCCTGAGTTTAAGTACTCTATTACACACCCTCACTACTTCTATGACCTTATCTACCCATTTCTATGCAAGAAGTATGCCCACACCCCCTATTCCATCACTATTACCTTCCCAGAAGAGTTTATACCTATGTGCTTTGCCTGGGAGGACCCTGGCTGAAGCTCCTCTCCACCTTACCTCTTGTACGCAACATACATCAACATGTCTCCATTCATGAATCTCTACAATCTCACTAGACCTACCTTTCAATGTGCCTACATTTACAGTGCCAACTCTGAAAACTGGAAAAGAGACATAGGAGGTAACACAGAAAGGAGAGATGCTATTCAGCACCTGTAAAGAAGATTCCTATGATCATTTGGTAACAGACGTCATAAAAGTTGTTCTTGCTTTTAACCTACATGTTAGAACTGTTACGGTTGTTGCCTCTACTGGGGTGTGAGAGTAATGAAGCATTGTATATGAAAGTGTTTGGGGCATTGTAAATATAAGCATTATAAGCATTATAGGTGTAAACATTACTGATGCTGCACATATAAATATTTAAAAAAAGATGGGGG
>NC_068981.1:128405768-128444037 GCF_001194135.2 Octopus bimaculoides
AAAGGGCGGTAAGATTGCCAATATAAGAGGAGAGAGGGGAAGAGCAACTGGATGTCCAGTAAGAGAAACGAGATTTCCAGTATTGGTGGTGGGGTGGGAAAGGGTGGGTGCAACCATGAACAACAGGGTGCCATTTTAAGGAGCAGAGGATACAAGTAAAAATTATTTTAGAGCAAAATACGAAATATGTATACACATGTAGCCAAGAAACAAGGTTAGTCATTTTAGGGGCAGAACAAACAAGAAATGAATTATTTTAGAGAATAGATGAGTTTGAATGAATGAGGTGATTAAAAACAAGAGAAATTCTTAGCTGTGCAAATTTTTGAGTGTCATCAAACAGCCAAACACTTGGAATAAACTAATGAAAGTCTGAGAGGTGGGGGAACAGGTGTGGAAGCAACAGCTGGAAATGGATGAAGATGGCACACTTTGCCCTAAGGGAGTAAGAGAAATAGCAGTGAGTAGCCACTGCAACCAGGAACAAGAGAGATACAGACAGGAAAGAAATTATTTTAGAGAACAGAACGAAATATGTAATCAAGAAACAAGGGAAGGGGTTATTTTAGAGGGAGAACTAATCATGCATTATTTTGTAGCTTTGAGATTTTGATGGTAACTGTTAATTTTTAGGAGAATATTGTAGTGTTGGTGCTCAAAGCCAGATCTGGCCAGTTTGAACATAAAACAGGTAAAATATTTTGGCCATATATGGCTGGTTTGAATGCTAAAGGATTGAGCTCAAAGTCTGCATTTTTGAAGGTCAAGGGTAAGTTGAGACCATCAATCCCAATATTTGACTGGTAATTTATTTTATCAATCCTGAAAGGATGAAAAGCAAAGTTGACATTGGTGAAAGTTGAACCCAGGATATTTACTGGAACAACAAATACTGTAAAGCATTTTCTCTAGTTGTCTATTCTACTAGATCAATACCTCACTGATAAGGATACAATTAATAACAATCATTTTAACAACTGGCACAGGACCTAAAATTTGGAGGAGAGGGTACTAGTCTATTACATTGACCCTGAAAGTATGAAAGGCAAAGTTAACCTCAGCAGAATTTGAACTTGGAACATGAAGATGGATGAAATGCCACTAAACGTTTTGTCCAACAACAGTATTCTACCAGCTCGCCACCTAAATAATATTAATGATAATAAAATGATTTATTATAGTTCAGTGTGCATGTTTGACAGAGTGTAAGCATCTTGAGAGAAAAGTTAGGCATAAGAGAAATCAGATGTGGTGTACAAGAGAGACGACTGCGCTGGTATGGTCATGTTATGTGTATGGACGAGGACAGTTGTGTAAAGAAGTGCTGATCTCGAACTGTGGAGGGAACATGTCGTAGAGGTAGACATAGGACAAGGTGGTGGAGCATGATCTTCGAACTTTGAACCTCACAGAGGCAATGACTGGAGACCAAGATCTTTGGCGATGTGCTGTGCTTGAGAGGGCCCATCAAGCCAAGTGCACCCATGCTGGTGGCATGTGAAGAACGTCTTTTGAATGTTGGTCCTCACAGAGGCAGAGTGGCTGAGTTCCTTTCGAGCGTTGGGTCTAACGGAGGCAAAGTGGCTGAGTTCCTTTCAAGTGTTGGGCCTCACGAAGGCAATGACTAAGACCTTTGGCATTATATTGTGCTTGAGAAGAAAACCCATCAAGCTGAGCAAAATCACAGTCGTAGCAGATACCAGTGTCACGCAAACTGGCACCTGTGATAGTGGCACGTAAACACAGCCTGGTGTCACGCAAATGGCACCCGAGCCGGTGGCACATAAAATCCCCCATTACACTCTCAGAGTGGTTGGCGTTAGGAAAGGCATCCAGCCGTAGGAAACCATGCCAAATCAGACTGGAGTCTGGTGCCAACCCATGCCAGCATAGACAACAGACGTTTGATGATGAACTTTCAGATTTTATAAAGAACTGAAAATGAGAAAAATATCAAGAATCAAGATTTTTCATAAAGCCTGAAAATAACTGATAATCAAAAGCCTTAAAATGACTGATAATCAGTGTCTCAAAAGAAAGTTACAACCTAATAAACAATTTAAAACCAATCGTTAGCAAGAGTAGTTTCCCCTGATCTGAAACTTTCACTCTAATTTCAGCAGAGTGGTTAATAGTCTTTCGACAATACAATACATTGAATAACTATTTCAGAATACACATCGTATTTTAATGTAATTACAGGAATCCCCAACATTCTGAAAGCATTGTCTTCCTGAAAATGTAGCCATAACATTAAGTTTCATATCACAAAACATATTTTCCCATTTTATAAACAAACTTTGGAAGCGTCAAATGTGTTTAGTATTGTACAGACAAGAAAGTAAATTTCAAAAGGAGTATAGCCATGAAAACAGCAGAAAGATTGGATATTTTACCCTTATAAGATGGAAAAAAAGTTGCCAACAGATGGCTAAGAGATTCGAACCCATACCCCTCAGATACCGGCTGAGTACTCTTCAATTAAGCTAAATGGCTTGATTGACTCCATATAACATACACTGGCCAAAATAAGTTTAAGACCAATGGTAATAATTCTATTCCTTCATTAATATATTTTTAACAATACTGTATAAAATTATTTTATTTTTTACAGTCTATGTAGTATTTTCTTCTCTTTCGAATGATATAGGTATAATATATCTTTCTACAATTTGAATAATTGTAATGCACAATTAATTCAATTGATGCAAATTAATAAACCAAATGGGTGGTCATATGGCTGGTAATACTGTAGTTTTGTTTAATAATCAAGCATTGTTATACATTAATTCACTATGGGAAAGTGTCATAACATCAGCCCAGTTACTAGATCAACGATTATGTTGCTTCATCAGCAAAACGTGTCCTTCATGAACATTAGCAAGCAATTAGGATGCAGCAAAATGGCTTGTGTTCAAGTATGGAAGCTTTGCCAAGCCACTGGTCAATACAAAGATCAGCAAAGAATGGGTGCTCCGAGAAAAACAACAGTACAGATGGATCAACGAATTCATAGGCTCTCTGAAGGTAACTGAATGCTAACAGCAGTGGACATTTGCAAGCAATTATCTGATGAAACTGACATCAGCTTTATGCCACAAACTGTCAGAAGCCACCTAAAAGAATTTGGACTGTTCAGCCAGATCACTCGAAAGAAGCCGATAATTTCTGAGATGAACTGGCAGAAGTGGATCAAGTTTGCTAAAAGCCATATTGAATGAACAGTGGAATACTTGTCAAAAGTTCTTTAGAGTGACGAATCCCACTTCTCCATTTTCTGAATCAGACGATGGAAAGACTTATGTTAGATGCTGTCCAACTGAAGAATTCCATCCTGAGTCTCTCAAGAAAATGGCACAAGTGGGAGGTGGGGAGCTAATGGTGTGGGCCACGTTCAGCAGCTTAGGTGTTGGTCCAAATGTTAAGGTTGATGGCAGATTGAACAGTGCAGACTATCTGCAATTAGTAAATGAAAATGTGCTGCCATATTTAAATAATCAGATGCCACCAGCATTTATTTTACAGCAGGACAATTATCCCATTCATAAGGCTAGGAAAGCTTTGCAACATTTTGAGCACAATAACATGGGGCCTGTGCAGAGCCCAGATTTGAATCTGATAGAAAATTTATGAAATTATGTTGCTAAAAGAGCTCATGCTAAAAAAAAGCAACAAATTTGTCCCAATTATATAATTTTATTGAAGAAATATGGCAGCACATACCAAGTGATTTTTGTGCTCATTTGTCAAACTCCCATGTCCTACCATTGTAAGGCCATAATTGAAATTAATGGCTATGGAACTAGATACTAATAATAAATTTTTGTTCATTGATCATTTGTGCCATAAATTTTCAATTTAAACAAAATAATGTTGGTACAGTCTTAAACTTATTTTGCCAACAATTTTTAACCATTTGAAGTAATTGCACATTAAAATTATTCAAATTGTAGAAAGATATATTTTACCTATATCATTCGAAAGAGAAAAAAATTCTACATAGACTGTAAAAAGTAAAATAATTTTATACAGTTTTGTTAAAAATAAGTTAATGAAGGAATAGAACTGTCATCATCGGTCTTAAACTTATTTTGGCCAGTGGAGGAGTCAATTAAAAAATCAGTTACATGTTATGAAATTCTACAATACAAGATTTTCAGAGATACAATGCCTCCATAACACAAGGGATGCTGTACCATTAAATCTGACATGATTGACATTACTAAACATGAGGTGAATATCCAGAGAGTTTATATACATTTAGATACATACAGTTGATTGATAATAAATTAATAGGTTAAACTAAAACAACTTAGAACTTCAATCTTATCTTCTATTACAAAATATTTCCATCTCAACTTTCAAGAACTTTTACAATAAAATTTACACCATTACTTTTACATTGAAGGCTCTTGACTGTCACACACTACACTTAAACAAACTGCAATGTACTTTCATCCTACCCCTAAACTTTCTTCTTCACATACTCATGCCAAGTTTCTACAATATAACAGCTTGTCTAAAAGGTATATAATTTATTCAATTATTCACTAAAGATACATTAATTTTCATTAAAATTTCTCCTTAAAATCATTGAAGAGTATCTGGTGTTTCCTATCAATTATCTTCAAATAACACAGCTAGAATAAGACAGCTCCACTCACATATTTACTTGCAAATACTTTTCTTCTATTTTATTTTTTTTATATAACCCATTTTATACAATTTTGTTAAAGATAAGTTAATGAAGGAATAGAACTGTCATCATTAGTCTTAAACTTATTTTGGCCAGTGGAGGAGTCAATTAAAAAAATCAGTTACATGTTATGGAATCCTAAAATACAATACAAGATTTTCAACTAATAATGTTGAACAAATGTAATATATTGCAATATATCATGGGCAGATCCAACTTAGTTGAGCCCAAGACAGCAAATGAAGTAACAATAATTGTATATTAATGATTCAAGTAAATTGTTTGTTAGAAAGAGAGACAGAGAGTAGCTGTGAGATTAAAGACAAGAGTTCAAAATTTTTTACAACTAGTGTATAATTCTATTAGACATATATCAGCTTATGTCTATTGATCTGGTTAAAAGATACTTGCAATAGTGTTTCAGTACAATGATAAGCATTAAGAAGCTAAAACATTTGTTTGAAATATCTATAAGTGAGTGTAAAAATTATCAGACCCAACTCATGCTGATTAAAAAGAACAAAAGTAAAAACAGTTTATAAAACTTCTTAAACTTTCACCAATATAATTAGCATTAAATGCTTCAAGTCAATAGTATAGTTGCAATCAGAATAGAAAAGATTTTCCTAACAGTATACAACACACACACACCCATTGCTTTACCTTGCTTGCTGGAACTCAGAACTCCAAACTTCATAAAGGGTTAACTTGCCACTGTTTTTGAAACTGCGTACACTGGAGCTGAAACAAAATGAAAATCCAGAGCATGATGTTAAGAAGCTAAAGAAATGTAAACATATTCTCATAAAAAACAAAAATTGATAATTATAATGAATTTACAATGATTCATTTCACCATTTGACATGTTTAGTAAAGTACTCACAACACTATTAAGTCACTTCTCACAAACAAGACAATTCACCCTTCAATATGGTGATAGTAACCACAGGGCATAGGGCCAGCAACTTGTCATTAGGGAAAGAAGTAACTATAATATTATTTGAAAGTCATCCTTGAATTATTCAAACAATTGGAGGCAGTTTCTTTTCAGTCCCTCAATCCCTTATGCGCACGCGTGCATGCGTGTGTGTGTGTGTGTGTGTGTGTGAATTCTATCTTGTCACTCTTAGTGCTACTGGTAACATGTAACCCAGTACAACATGTTGCATTGTAGCATGATTGGGCCATCAAAGACTAAACTTACAACCCTACCAAGCTGCTTGCTAAGGGCAGTGGCTTTCATTAGATACTCAGTAGGATAAAAATAAAACCTGTCGAAGGATGGATGTACTCAGGAGAGGCAAGGGCTATCCAACAAATGGGAATGAGAGATGCTCTAGTCTATGTTTAGACAGCTCGCTAAGAAAATAAAATTCTGAAACAACACCCACCTCATTGCAAAGCTAGAGATCTTGTTCTTGCTGGTTTCTGGACTATTTGGCTTTGAAGATGAGAGTTTTAGTGGTATTGTGTTGTGTAAACTACTTCGGCTTTAAATTTCAGCATGGGCATTGCTAATAGCCATTGTCTTTAACACGTCTAGGAAAAGATAATTTGTCAGTAATGGTCATACTTGTCTACAAGTTGACAGCCACCGAGAGAGAGAGAAAGTGTGTGTGTGTGTGTGTGCGCGTGCATATGTGTGCATGTATTTATGCTTACATTAGTACAATACACACACACATGCCTGCACAATATACATTTGTACAAAAGTGCAGTAGGCAGTATTGCTGTCAATTCTGTCAACATATTGTTCAGGCCTTCATGTCTTCAAAACTGTGTGGAATATGTGATCCCTTACTTGATAAACAGGTGAGTTAGCATCACAATTTTACAATTTAAATTTATTTTTAAGTCTCAAAATTAATAGTATACATGTATGAATTTTCTCACCTCACAGAGACATAATACTAATACATATATTTAAAATATGTGTATATAAGATACACTGTACATATATTTAGTTTTAAATATCTTACTTTAAACAACCAGATATTTTATGGAGGGCTTCAATATAGTTTCGCATTTTGTTTTTAAAAGTTTCCTTGGAATCCAATTTTATGCTGAAATTTCTCTGCAGAAGGATTATCTGTGAAAATGTAACAGCATATTAATCCATCAATATTGTCACATAACAGAAACAAAATATATACCAAGAAATTAAAATAACCATAAAATCATAAATATGAAACAATTTAACAACCAATGAATACAATGATATAATAATCTACTTACAAATATTAATGAAGAAATAGGATGTGAAAGTAAATTACACAAATTCCTTATAATTTCTGTGAAACTGAACAATGATGTAACTGAAAATCGGTTTCAAAGGATTCATCCTAGATTCACAAAACCTTATATTTTTCTTAGTTTGTTAAACTCACCAGTACAGATTTTATTTAAGAATAGGTTTACAAGCACTGTATTAATTTCACCCTTCAGTATTCAGATTACTCTGTCAAATGTAATACTTATCTATTCACTTTGTTTTTGAATTAATCATGTTTTATTGCATAGCTTTGAGATTTCCATTTTGTGATTGCTATTTTTAGAATATCAGTGTAGAGAAGTGGAAGAGGCCAGATCAAGCTGGTTTGAACATAGAACAGGTAGAATATTTGAGTTAGATATGGCTCCAGGGGAAGAAACTAGAAGTAGTTGATGGCTTCCGCTACTTAGACAACCGAGTTAGTAGTGGGGGTGGATGCTCTGAGAGTGTTACCACTAGAATAAGAATAGCCTGGGCAAAGTTTAGAAAGCTTCTACTCCTACTGGTGACAAAGGGCTTCTCGCTCAGAGTGAAAGGTAGATTGTATGATGCATGTGTGTGAACTGCCATGCTTCACGGCAGTGAAACAAGGTCCGTGACTGTGGAGGACATGCGTAGGCTCAAAAGAAATGAAGCTAGCATGATCCACTGGATGTGTAATGTCAGTGTGCACTCACGGCAGAGTGTAAGTACCCTGAGAGAAATGTTGGATATAAGAATCATCAGATGTGGTGTGCAAGAGAGACGTTTGCGCTGGTATGGTCATGTACTACAGATGGATGAGGAGAGCTGTGTGAAGAAGTGTCACTCGCAAACAGTTGAAGGAATCCGGGGTAGAGGAAGACCCAGGAAGACATGGGATGAGGTAGTAAAGCATGACCTTCGAATCTTGGGCTTCACAGAGGCAATGATGAAAGATCAAAACCTCTGGAGATATGCTGTGACTGCGAAGACCCGGCAAATAAAGTGAGTTCACGGCTGTATCCTACACCAGTTTCGCATAACCAGCACCAGCCCACTCAAAAGTAATTTGGATTGTAGGGTGACCTGCTGTGCTTGAGGAGACCTATTGAGTCAAGTACATCAACATCAAAATAGAAATCAAATGGAAATTGTAGTTGTGATACCCATGCCAGTGGCACGTAAAAGGCACCATCTGAACATGGCTGATGCCAGCACCATCTTAACTGGCTTCCGTGCCGGTGGCACGTAAAAAGCACCAACCGATCATGGCCATTGCCAGTCTCCTCTGGCCCCTGTACTGGTGGCACATAAAAAGCACCCACTACACTCACGGAGTGGTTGGCGCTAGGAAGGGCATCCAGCTGTAGAAACACTGCCAGATCAGACTGGAACCTGGTGCAGCCTCCTGACTTCCCAGACCCCAGTCAAATCATCCAACCCATGCTAGCATGGAAAACGGACGTTAAACAATGAT
Source organism: Octopus bimaculoides (assembly GCF_001194135.2). Classification (NCBI taxonomy): domain Eukaryota; kingdom Metazoa; phylum Mollusca; class Cephalopoda; order Octopoda; family Octopodidae; genus Octopus; species Octopus bimaculoides. Next base: position 128,414,175 of record NC_068981.1, read on the forward strand.
GATGATGATGGCTGGTTTAAACCTTTAGTGTTCAGACTGGTAAAAACCAGCTGAAAATAATTCCCCTTTATTTGTTTGAACTGGCCAAATCTAGCTGTGTCTAATTCCTCTGAACTTAGTGAAAGTGATTTCCTTGACAGAGTGATACTGTCAAGGAAATCACTTTCACTAAGTTCACTGTCACTCTCAGGGTCAGAATCTGATGCGCAGGTTTCATCTTCAAGTTCTTCTTCCAGAATATTCACCAACTGACGGAGTATCACTTCACCCTCTGTCCACTTCGACTTCATGATTCTAGCTTCCATTGTCCATCCATGTCCTTCATCTCAAGGCTTTACAATGTTTGCAAGCTTCCATATCCCGGTTGGGAAGTTGCTTCGCCGAACATGTTGCTCATGGACATTTCTACATGGGAGTAGAGAAGCAAGATCAAATTGCTTAGATTTTGTGAAATCATCCTTCCCACCACACTCTGCTCACAAGGTTGTGAACCACAATGTATTCACCTTTTTTGTCCTTTTGTGACCATACAGCACATGTGAACCTCTCCAGTTCTTTCATTACCTCCTTATCAACTTCTCAAGACTCCCCTAACTTAGAGAATGCTTTCTAGAATGATTCACCTGTTTCAATGACTTTCAGTCCCTTCATTTTCCTCCTTCCCTTTGAAGGCACAGGTACTATATCATCTTCTGTGGTCATTTGCAGTGATTCAATGAAAGATTCCAAAGTACCATTTGCTAGATTTTGCCTTACTTCTATTCGACACATTCAGCAATATGTACAAAACATTATGTAAAAGTGCAGAAATATCTCACATTCCACAGGGTAAACACTACTTCTATTCAATTTTTTTTCTACTTCTAGTATTAAAAAACACATGTAAACTTTTGTTTTGATTAATTTTCAATAAAAAAAAAACGCTATATGGTCTTGGTGATAAATAAAATCTGTGGATGTGAGCTATTATAGGTAAAGGTCAAAGTTCATGACCTTTTGACCTCTGATGACTTTTTTACGGAATAAATTTGCTTATCATTTGCATGAACTTGTAGATCTTGACCTGACAATCATTTTTAAGTGCTCATTTGAAATATTTTGATGAAGAGTGGCAAAGCCAGAGCTATCTGAATTTTCCATACCCCTAATTTTCTGCCTCCAGGTGTAAAAGTGGGTGTGGTCAAAAAGTCCATGGTGATTGTCTTCCATCCCAATTTTTTTTGCTGGCAACATTAATTTTCTGACTTGTTAGACCCAGGACTACATGAAAATACCCCTTAAAGTAAATCACAAGGGCAGGGTGGGGTGAACCATGACCCCACTAGCCCATGGCCTATAAAGGGTTAAATGTTGAATGAGTGATTTCACAACACCAGGTGAATTTGGAAGCACCACTTCTGGCCTCAGATAAAAATGTAACTTTATTCATCAAGTCTTCAGGAGGCCATAGCATTTAACAAATAGCAATCCACTTCAAGTGAATGAAACTTATAACATTTAGTGTCCTCCTGTTACTGACAGTAATAAGCTATGTGCCTAACTAAACTGAGTTGTCGTACATTAAATGTCTGTATGAATAATACAGCTCAAGGATAATAGTGACCCTTAACTGGAAAGAACAGCAACTAAATATCTCCGCCAGCTGTAACTCGCACTATCAATGGATTAACATTCTCTTATTTTTATTTTAACAGGGTCTGGGAACCAATGCGTAGTAGCAGTCTGCATATAAAATCCTTGGATATTTAAGAAATGAAAAGTGTATCCTACCTCACCATCATCCTGCACATCCACTTCTTCATCAACAAACCCATCGAAATTGATCTGAAATACCATTTAAAGAGAAAATTAATTGTAATAACAATAACAACAATTATATTAATAATAACTAGCTGGACCCGTGAAAAATTCACGGAAAATATAAATAGTGTAAGCATCTGTAAATTGTGTACTGGTGCCATGAGAAATGTTTCTATATTCTGACAGTTAAAAGCGGCAGGCTGGCAGAATCGTTAGCACGCCGGGTGAAATGCTTAGTGATATTTTGTCTGTCTTTACGTTCTAAGTTCAAATTCTGCCTAGGTCAACTTTGCCTTTCATCCTTTCGGAGTCAATAAATTAAGTACCAGTTGCGTACTGGGGTTGATCTCATCAACTGCCCCCTTCCCCCCAAAAAAATTTCAGGACTTGTGCCTATAGTAGAAAAGTATATTTATTTCTTTATTGCCCGCAGAGCAATGAATTTAATATTTTTTTTAATGCTTTCATCCATTACTTGATACAAGAAAAATGAAATTGAAAAAATACTGACCAAAACAGAGAAATTGTAACTTAACAAAAAATATAGAGAGAGAAAGAAAAGGTTGTATTCGAAAGCCAAAAGATGTATTTTAGCTGAGGTGTAATTTTATAATTAAAACAAATTCAGAATTTAAATTTCAGAACATAAGACTTAACATGTTATCAGGTGTATGGCTGAATTCAAATGGATAGAAGACCTAAGACAAGTGTGTGTATGTGTGGGTGTGGCTGGGCCTTTAATAGCCAGGGATCAATTTCAGTTCAATCGTAGAAAGGAATTCAAATACCTATCAGCCACTCCTTCTTTCTCTCTCCCTTGCTCGATGCACACCTCAAATTTAAGTATCTTAATCCTCTCATTAAGATCGTTGCTCCTTCAGTGGCCCAGTAGGCATGGGTGTTGAGAAGTAGTAATACAACACATAGGTGGTGGTTTCAAATCTCTTCCAGAAATTACAAGAGATCTAGTTAAAAATTTTCATTTAAGCAACAAAATTTCTTTCAATAGTTTCTTTCTCTCAAGTACGTAAGAAAAACAAATTGGCATATTAATATTATTGATAATAATGAATGAATCACGACGGTGGTGGTGGTGTTGGTGGTTTCTTACATTGGAACTCTCATCTTTCTCTTCAATTAATAAAGAAGTTAATCTTGCAGAAGTTAATGAGAGACTAGCCCAAGAAGAAAATCTCTATTCTCAAACCATTTAACTGTATCCAGCAAGCAACTTCTTTTACCAAATTCACTAAGACCATCCTCTTTTCCCTGCTATAAGAAGAATTAGGTTGGTCCTCACAAGATAGCAGCTGTTCAACATAAACCCACAAATGAGTAATGCATGGACACAGAACAAGTGCATGCAGGATACTTTTGTCGCTCTGTACACAAAGAAGTTTGTGTGCTAGAGGTTCCAACGGAGCTACATCCAAAGAGTTTATCCCAAACAAGCAATGCTTCCCTCCCTTGTCAGAATGCTACAAAACCAAGGACTTTTGAAAATTATAATTCCCAATTTGATAGTTAAGGTCCCAAATTTGTAGGAGAGAAGCATCTTAAATAAAACTTTGTAAATTTCTGTTAGATATTTACATTTTATTGAATGAATCATAATTTTCTGTTCCATACAAATCTGGAGTGATTAATTGCAAAAGTCAGTCTTAGTGAATACTATAACCAAAACAGCCTGGTTCCAAATAACATGCATAGTATTTCCTACTTACTCAACCTGAATGTTTGAATTTACTACATTTTCTTCATGGTATGACTCTACTTGACCCAGACAAGTTAAGATTACTCAAGAACCACTAATTCTTCACAACCACTCTACCTATCCACTTCACTGTCTTTCTAATTTTGGTAGATAGGTTTAACACTATAAGGAATGAATAACTAGAATGACAGGTATACTTCTTACTGTTTTCTTCTGTGTCCAATTCATAGTGGTGTGACTGAATGAAAGAAGAGTATCAGTAGAAAATTTCTCCCAACAGAGACTTGTCAGCAAATAGAACAGATGTTAAAACCATAAGTAATGCTCTGAGAGGTCACCCTAAAGCTTGTACATAACCTTGTATATTTACATTCATGACCATCTGGCAAGAAAGAGATGTTTGCATGCATTATATGACCGGAAAGTTATCTCACCTAATTGCAGACAAATATTCTAGTCCTTTGTTAAGATGATGTCTATTAACCTTGCAAAGTTTTCTATTTGACACTACTCAACCAAAAGCACACCAACAAATAGAAACACCATTTCAGCTACCTTGTCTGTTTCCAGTTTCACACTGCATAAATACAAAACTTTCCAGATACATTTTCATGATCCACCTGCATCACAGGTAGAGTCACTATAGACTAAAATGGAAAATGTTCTTAATCAAATTCCTTTCATTACTCCCAAATATTCTGCTTTCATGCCAGCTCTCATCTTCCTATACTCTTTAATTGCTCTCTCTGTTTAGGTATCTATTCCAGCTTACAGAATGCCACAAGCGTGCCCTTATGCCTTTCTGTCTCTGCAAATTACTAACCTACTTCTTTTATTTTCAAATCAATTGATATGGAAATAATTATAAAGAACCACTTCCTTCATCATCTTGAATTTCTTTCTGCTAGATCCACTGGAGATATGCTTTCATTTATCATGTATTACTAGTTTCTTGTCCTTGAAAACATTAGTGAAAGCCTTACTGTTAGATCAGAAATCCTTCGTTTCTTACAAAGTAGTCTATTTATGGACACTTTAGTTTTTAACCTGATGGATTAGAAGTGTCCTGTCAGGCTACAACTTCCAAAGCATGTCAACTGGATTCTACATTTCACATTCTATCAATTTTTTTCAGGCTTCCTAATTTGTTTAGGTTTCCCTAACAAGCTTTTCAGTGTTACATTTAACTACAGAAACTTCTACTAATCTTCACTTTTTAATAATCTGTGGTACACAAGTTTCATCCACAATACAACCTCAACACTGCAAGATAGATATGCACTGCTTCTCTAAACAAAAGCACTGTAAGTATCTTCCTATAGGAACATGGCAACCTAGTCTCTTTTAACAGCACCCAGGCACTCATCACACATATAAAGGAAATAGTCTTATAATGCTATATTATTCTTCATCAGAAACAACAGAACTAAACCTTCAAAGTCACTGCAATCACACACCTATAGCATTGCTAAAACTCTAACTCAATGCCAAGGTTTCTTTTCACAGTCAGTAGATACTTTAGCCCTGATCAGTATTTTTCCCCACTCTATAAACTCAAGAGTAAATCCTTGTATCTCTGAGATAGTAGAAACACTCAGAGATGTCTATCCAGTATACTGCAATCACTAACCCAACAATGTGTTGTCTCATCTACTGCAACTTAACCTCCTTCTGCTTTTGTGACTCACTCAACAAACATCACACAAAACACTTTTCTGAATCCATTCTCTCGAACTCCCTCTTTACCATCTTTTCCCAACAATTATCAATCTACAGAGTTTCAAACATCAAGTTTTCCACTTCACAAATGTGGAAAGGCCTGTAAAAGTTACTGGCACCACCACCTTCAACTAAATCTTTTGAAAGAGTAACATGCACAGCTTTGCATCCTTAATTTCAACTTCCTATAACTTCTAATGTCGCTCCCCCATGAAATATTGACCCCCTTAAACTTCTCAAACAATTCCACATGGCCATCCAAAAGATATCATCATAGATCACAAGCACATTTTTTACAATGCAGAAAATAAAGCTTATAAATAGTTCATATTACTCTGTTCTCCAGTCTGTCAACCAGACTTGACAGTCGATACAGTTGTGTAGATAGAGTGGTCTGTGAAACGTTTCCACCAACTGAAAATAGAGAGAAAACATAACAGAAAATATTTCCAACAATAGTAGCAAAGAAATGACAGACATTTCAGAAACGAATATTTGTTTCAAATTTTGGCTCAAGTTCTGGGAGTAGAGGATAAGTCACTTACATCAACCCCAGTGCTCAACTGCTACTTATTTTATCAACCCCAAAAGAATGAAAGGTAAAGTTGACCTCAGTGGAATTTGAACTCAGAATATAAAGAAGGATGAAATGTTACTACGCATTCTGCCTGGCATGCTAACATTTCTGCCAGCTCGCTGTATATTTCAGAAAACAAATATTAATATTTAATATCTAGAATAGTTACATTTATCTCCTGCTAATATTTATATCTATTGCCTAGTACTTTTTAATTCTAACCCAACCAGTACTTTTATTGAACCTCTTCTAAAATGTATGTACAACTGAGCTAATAGACATATCTAACCTCTTATAATAGACAGTAGCTTGGCAGAGTTATTGAAGTGTTAGAATACTTTTTCTGCCTTTGTTCCAGCACTCTACACTCAAAGCTCAAATTCCAATAGGGGATCAAATAAAATACCAGTTTGCACAGCAATGGATTTGTGAAATTGTTAGTGTCAAACAACATGCCTTGTGGTGTCTGCTCCTTTCCTTAGCATTCTGGTTTCAGATTTCACCTTGGGGTAGACAGCCAAGGCTTATTACTCTATCCACATCATATGTGGCCAGTATGACTAGGTAGACCTATAACCAAGGTAGATTAACTGGCATGGCATACTGAAACTTCATTTAGTGGATCAAAAATGTATTTATGGAATGGAAGCCAAGGAGAGAGGGAGGAATGGACAAACAGACAGACAGACAGATGAAACACTCCTAATATTAGTTTCAAATTTTGGCACTAAGCCAGCAATTTTGAGTGAGGGAGTTGGTTAATTACATTAACCCCAGTGCTCAAATGGTACTTATTTTATCAACCACACAAAGATGAAAGGCAAAGTCAACTTCACAGAAATTTGAACTCAGAACATAAAGACAGATGAAATGCCACTAAGCATTTTGCCCAGTGTGCTAACGATTCTGCTAGCTCACTGGTATATACACTCCTAATACTGACATCTATCAACGTTCTACACAAATCTTGAATGGATAACTTACCAACCAGCCAACATATATGTTTCTGCACTATGATAATAGATAATATGGTTGTAAATAACTTTAAATTATCCACTTTGTTGTACAAGCATAGCTTGGATGATTTCAGTAAATAGAGGAATTTAACTACTTTGCTGGAAACTAAATAGTTGATATTTCCCTGGCTAGTGATAATCAGGTTCACAAACTCAATTCAGTTACTTACCTAGAAACACAGTACAATAGTCATAGAAAGGATTGAGCTTGTGACTCTGTAGTCATTAGTTCCATTAAGTATACAACATTAACTAATAAAAGATTCTAGAAGATATGTGTTTTGTTATGACAATCTTATTAAAGCAGGAAGTTGTGGCTTACATTCTGTCTCAGTTACATTGCTGCTAGATGAGGGATTTGGCATTGACATCTGGCGCCTTGCTCTTCTGGCTACACGACCGGGGACAATAGCTGTGTTTACTACCTTTGAAGGAGTATCCATCATGACTGGAACAATATCTTCACTGAAAATAGAATACACAATCTTCATATATATATATATATAAGTCTAAATAGTATATGACTTATACCTCAATATACTACATACCCTATCAGTAATTTACCATTTACAATCTCTCTGTATTCCACAGCCTAGTACACAATTATGATACAGTTCAGTCTGCCATCATTATACCATATAATAAATAAGTGCTTCAGAATTGTCAACTATTTCAAGTATCTTATTCCAATAATTTTTCTTTGTACATGTAGAGTTCTGAAATTTTATAGATTCCCCTCTGAATTTGGTCAGCTAAGGCAACTTCTTTTCAATCACTATGGAAACTGTTAGAGCTAGAAAACACTGAGTGGAATAATTTTTTATTGAATTTTCATTTAGTTAATTGAGGATAGTCATAAGTCACAGATAAGGAGTTGACTTTATAATCAAGTTTGCAAGTTCCCTTCCACTGCATGACACTTTGGACAAGTGTTTTCTGGCATAGCCTCAAGCTGATCAATGCCTTACGAATGAAACTCATATACATTTGTGTATTCAGGCTAAATGTAATGAGGTTTTTTATAACTCCTTTTTCAAGAACAGCTTGATGTATTGGTGAACAGTCAATGGTATTGGTGAGCATAAAGATTAAAGCTGTTGTCGAAAAAAGCTACCTGGCAAGGAAGACTGGGTGTCAACTGAATATAGGAAAAGAGTTACCCATGTCATAATGATTTGCACCGGGTGTCAAAATGCCAGCATCATGACTGCTGCTCAATACCCTGTGAACACTGTGAAGGCTCTAAGACATGACATGGACATCGTGAAAATTAAGTTCCCCAAAACTGTGATGGTCTCTGGGTGTTTCCAGTGAGGGTGATGTCATGACACCCCACATCTTTGAACAGGGCACTAGGTTCATTTCAGATAGATATGTGAAACTGCTGGAGACTGTGATCAAACCCTGGATGAAGATGGTTACTGCTGGAAGGTCACATGTGAGGCAACAGAATTTGGCTCCTTGCCATACCTCCAGAAAGAGTCAGAAATGGTTGTCAGAGAATATCTACGACTTTACCAGCCCCAATTTCTGGCTTCCTAACTCCCACAATTGTAATCCCATGGATTATTTATGTTTGGGGTGCAGTTGAGAAAAATACCACCCACTCTGCCTACAACACCAAGGCTGAGCTGGTGGCCAAGAACAAGGTGTTCAAAGATCATCCCAGGGACAAAGTGTGGAACATGTGTGCCAGGTGCTGGAGCCATGGTAGAAGATGAGGGGAGTAAACTATTATCTCCTAACCATATATATCAAGTTGATATTTTTTGATTTTTTTAAATACTTTTATTTTTAGATGAGATAGTGTTTTCTTTTATGCAAACTGTCACATTTTGCCTGAACACCACATGCGTGCGTGTATGTTAAAATCTAACTGGAGCCTACGGGTCATTTGGCCAGGGTTTATCCTATATTTTTCTCCATTATTTGCTACAGTCACCTCATCCCGCCCACTCACCCAGTCCAAGCTTCTATATCACCACACCTATCTTCACCATCCTCAATGTCCCTTGAGGACATGGCCCAACACATCCTTGCCATCATATTTCTCATCCTTACTCCCTATATCTTACTCTGCAACTCACTTCTCTTTGCTTTTCAACTGGGTATCCATGTATCTACTCTATAGCAAGACACCTATGTCTATCCTCTCTTCACCTTAAATCTTTCAACTGACCCAAAGCCACATACCCTCAATACTACTCTCCACTCTCCCAGTCAAGGGCTACTTGTCTCACAAGGTACTTCGTGATCCTGTTGGTTCTGGTGCCAAGTAAAAAGCACTGGTGATAGTACCATGTAAGAAGTACAAGTGCTGGTGTCACATCAAAAGCACTGGAGATGGTACTATGTAAAAAGCACCCAGTACACTCTGTAAAATGGTTGGCATTAGGAAGTGTATTCAGCCATAGAAACCATGCCCAAACAGATTATGAAACCAGACAGAAATAGTTTTCTTTTTTTTTTCACTAATAATTTCAACCCTTTACTTCATCGTCATCATTTACCATCATCCATGCTGGAATGTGTTGGATGGTTTGACAAAATCCAATGAGCCAGAGGACTGCATAGGGCTCCAATATCTGCTTTAGTATGGTTTCTAAAGCTGGATGCTCTTCCTAATGCCAACCACTTTACAAAGTGGACTGGGTGCCTTTTTGCGGCACCAGCACAAGTGAAGTCATCAAGTAACTTTCAAGACAAACAAAAAAGCCCTATCAAGTTGGGGGGTCATACAGACATCCATTAAGCTCTGAAGACAGCATCCAAGTTGCTCTCAAAAGTTTTAATTTTGAGGTTATATCAAAAATGAAGTTGCATTATTTTTCTCAAACCTGAAATGGAAAAATGTTTTGAATGAAATTCTTCAAGTTTTTAACTCCTTTTATTTTGTTTGTGTGCTGTTCTTACATCAGTCATCATCATCATTTAACATCCATTGTTCATGCTGACATGGGTTGGACAGTTTGACTAGAGCTGGAAAGCAGGGGAGATGCATCAGACTCCAGTCTGATTTAGCATGGTTTCTATGGCTACATGCCCTCCCTAACACCAACCACTTTACAAAATGTGTTGGGCGCTTTTACATGGCACCACACAGGCACTTTTATGTGGCACCACCACAAGTGAGACCAGTCTTAATACTTTAACATCAGTATGTTTGAATTTTTTTATTTCTTTATATTAATTGATCCAATAAAAATTGTCTTGCAAAATATATTTTTTTAGATTATATGAAACAATTTTAAGTGCAGTAGACATGTTTTTTTTCACTTTGAAGATTGGGGAAAGTTCACTTTACTCAAAATGTTTTAGGGAATACCTTAAAAAAAAGATCTTCAATGAAATGTGCACATGGGTGTATGTGCATGTGTGCGAGAGAGAGCATGGGTGTGTGTGCATGCATGTGTGTGTGTTCATGTGTATGTCCTTATCTCTAATCCTAGAGAACTTTTAAGAATCAGTGTCTTTAACTCCAGTTTCATGGCATTAAGAAGCTGAGAGATTTACTTCTCCTATGCTAGGTTGCCAGTCTATCACAGGTTACATTTCCAGATTATCTGGTATCTATTCCCAGTAGCTATGGATTAACAAGCATCTGAACTGAGATGCATGTTTATCCATCAGAACAACAAGGACCATCTAGCCATATAGGGATGACAGATGACTTACACAGTGACTTTGTTAAAAGTAAAGATGAGATGTGCTCTGTCAATCTCACTCTCTCATCCATGACTATCTTCAATCATGTGGGAAGACCAGGTCAAGATGACAGAGGATGGAGACAGATGCAACAGCTGACCTAGATGTCTTACTTGCCTCATCTTAGTCTCTGCACTCCACAGTGCATTGCTGCAGTCACCTTCTCTTCCATTGAACCATTAATGATTCTTCCACACAATCCACCAGATTCAGTCTGCGATACATAGAATAAAATATACTGTACAAATGAAAAATAAAATGCTTACAGTGCATTTGCACTCAAGATGTATGAATCATCATCATCAGCATTATAATTTAATGTCCGTTTTCCATGCTGGTATGGGTTAGATAGTCTGAATGGGACTGATAAGCTGGAGAGCTGCACCAGGCTCCAGTCATCTATTTTGACTTGATTTCTGTGGCTGAATGCCCTTCATAATGCCAACCATTTAACAGAGTGTACTGGGTGTTTTTTTACATGTCACCAGTACAGGTGCCATCTGTAGTTCAATAGTATATTCACTCTGCCATTGCATTTCTATATGTTTTAATGTATCAAATCAAGTAGTACTCTTCCTAAAGAAACACAAGATTGTAATAGAACTTAAACCCATGGTCTAATGTTTACTTATGTGAAATTTAGAAGAGTTTACTTTCTAAACTCCAAGCAAAAACTGAAAAGCAAAATTGGAAGTTTTGCTCCCATACCTGAAAGTAAAACACAGACTAGAAGTTAATTTAATAACTTACTTTTGTTCTCTAGCTTGTTCATCTAAAGCATCAGAAGCATTCTCCATCGCTCGTTGAACAGCAGTAAACTGATTCAGAATCTCATGCAGTAAAAATCTGGTCACAAACTGTTCCTTTCGAGATGAGTCTTTGTATGTCTGAAATCATAATGAATAGAGTTTTTGTAAGAGACCTTTATCTTCATTACGGTTCATGAAGTCATAAACATGAATGATCAGCAAAACTACTTTTTTTGTCAACAATTTATATATTTCCTCTCCCTGCTAACTTAATCAAATGAAAAAAATCATTTCTTTAACTTCATGCTTCCATGCACACATCGACGATTTCTGTAACAAGGTTTATTTTTTATTACGTAATGTGTTTGTGTGTGTGAGACAGACAGACAGGCACATACATAGAGATGCATTTCCTCGATTTTAAGTGATCGGGTGCCAACCTCTCAGTTTAAAAAGTTGTAATATCCTATCCCATCCTTGATTTTGTGTTGTGTTTCAGTTATTTCCCTGACAACCCTATCGATAAAGACAAAGAAATATGTACCGCAGGACCATATTCAATGTGATTCAGTACTGAGATATATTCTAAGACAGTAAGGTAAATAATTAATCCAACGAGAGTTATCTCCCTTATCTAATTCAGCATTCTAAAAAATGACTGAAGTTCTAAACCAATGCAAGAAGCACATCTAGATGACATCGTCATCATTTAATGTCTGCTTTCCATGCTGGCTTTGAGCTGGACGGTTTGACATCGAGTTGGTCAGCTGGGAGCTGTACAGACTCCATTTGCCTGTTGTGGCATGGTTTCTACAGCTGGATGCCCTTCCTAATGCCAGCCACTTAATAGAGTGTGTTGGGTGCTTTTTACATGTCACTGGCACAGGTATGCTTACCCAGCACTAGCATGGGCACGTTTACACAGCACCATCACGGTTGTTTCTTATGCAGCATCAGTATCTGAAAAGACAAGCTTGTATGTATGGAAGATGATGATTTTACTTAGCTTGACGTGTAGCTTGACATGTCTTATCAAGAACAGCAAATCACCACATCTCCTGGTCCCTTGTCATTTCCTCAGTGAGGCCCAACCTTTCTCACCACTCTGTCCCATGTCTTCCTGGGTCTACCCCTTCCTCAGGTACCCTCCACAATTAGAGCTCGGCACTTCTTTACACAGCTGTCTTCATCTATACACATCACATGACCAAACCAGTGCAGTCTTCTCTCTTGCACACAACATCTGATGTGTCTTATACCCAGTTTTCCTCTTAAATCATTTACACTCTGTCATGCATGCACACTGACATTAGCCATCCAGCAAAGCTTGCTAGCTTCATTTCTTTCAAGCCTTTGCAAGTCCTCTTTAGTCAAAGCCCATGTTTCACTGCCATGTAACAGCTGTACATACACAGGCATCAAACAATCTGTCTTTCACTCTGAGGGAGAGGCCCTTAGTTACAAACAAAGGTAGCTCCTCTCTGAACTTAGCCCAGCCTGTTTTTACATAATGATAATGAGCCTATTGTATACAGTTGTCTACTAATTATTTTAAAGCTAGTCCACTTGAGACCAAGCTTACTAAAGTGCTCATATTTACATTAAAAGCTCCACTAAAATTTCATCATATCATGAATTAAATTTTGAAATTTGAACAGGTCAATACCACACAAAATCTCAAGATACTCCAGTATCTTGATGATAAGGAAAATTAATTGAAGCATAAATGCAGCCACAACATAAAGAGTTTACACTATGTTAAGATAGATCTATAACTATTTTAATATACATACGACTTGACAAAGCTAAACTGGGTTTCAGTACTATAAGCAAAAATGTAAAATGATGAGAGCCATTTGAAGAGAAATATTACTATTACTCAGCTCACTAAGAAACAGAGTCATTCCTTTCTATCCTTCTGGCCAAAACGAAAAATTACCATATTTGGAAACAGTTGAGGGCTGGCAACAAGAAGGGCAGCCCACCATAAAAAGTTTGCCTCAACAAATTCTATCTAACCCAATGCATGGAAAACTAAACATTAAAACGGTGTGTGTGTGTGAGAGAGAGAGAGAGAGAGAGAGAGAGAGAGAGTCACATCATCATTGTTTCAACATCTCCATGTATGTGTGGGACAGACTGCTTTTTACTAAGGCAAATTTTCTCGGGCAGGATGCTTTTCCTATATAATGTTTCAAAAACAGAACATGAAAAAAGTACCAGAGTGTCATATATTCAACAATTCTAATTTAATATGTTAATTAAATGTTTTTGATAACATTGTTGAGTGTAATGAACCTAAAGCCACATGATTACAAGGCAGCATTTTAAGGACACAACTACATCTTGGCCTGCAGGGCCACAGCCACACAGAGGCACTGCTTTGAAGGGCTTTAGTGAAACAAATCAACCCCAGTACTTGTTATTTTAAAGTCTGGTACTTATTCTAATAGGATCTTTTGCTGAACTGTCAAGTTATTGAGATATAAACAAACAACACTGGTTTTCAAGCAGCTAGAGACAAACACACACACACACACACACACACACACACACACACACACACACACACACACACACACACACATATATATCATTAACATCATCATCATTTAGCATCTGTTATCCATGCTAGCAATGGGTTGGATGGTTTGATTGAAACTGGTAAGCCAGAGAACTGTACCAGGCTCCAGTCTGTTCTGGCTTGGTTTCTACATCTGGATATTGAGATATATATATATATATATATATATGAACATCATCATCATCATTTAACATTCAACTTCCATGCATGCATGGGTAGGACAGGAACCAGCCAGGTAAAAGACTACTCCAAGCTGTTGTGTCTGTTTTGGCAAGGTTTTTACAACTGAATGCCCTTCCTTACACCAACTGCTCTGCAATGTAGACTCAGAGACATGGCACCAACACAGGCGAGGTCAGTTTTGACGTGATTTTTACAGCTGGATGCCCTTCCAAATACCAACCACTTCACAGTGTGGACTGAATGTTTTTTATGTGGCACCAGCACTAGCAGGGTCACCAAGTAATTTGCAAGACATGAAATTTTGAGATTGGTGGGGAGCATTGGAGGAAGAGATCTTATATCAGATGGTAAAAGGTTAGAGAGTGACAAAGAAATAGAGGCAGAAACAGGTGTCTTGCTATAGAAGTACATGGTTAGCCGGTGAGAGAGAGAGAAAGAGAAGGAGAGGAAGAAAGAGAGGGGAGAGAGAGGTACAAGAAAGAGGACAGAAACAGGTGTGCTGATGTAAAGGAGATACTAGGTTACCTAGCCAGAAAGAAAAGCAAGAGAAGAATCGCCACATCAATATGGCTGTTCAATATTACTACTGTTTAATACCAGGCAGATCTTCCACTAGCTGGCTATAGGTGCAGCCTCACCCAGTATATATTGCAAGCAAGAAAGTAAACCCCCACCACCCTCTAGCAGACAACAGGATCATGAGACCAACTCAGCTTGAAGCTAGTTTTACTTATCCTCAGTTGCAAACAGAGAGATGGCCAGAATCCTCTTCAGGAAGCAATACATAGAAAACAAAGCAACCATATATATATATATATATATATATATATGCTTTTTCTATTATAATTGAAACACGTAAAATTTTAAAAAGTAGAAAGAAGTATCTTTGTAATGAATAATATTGGGTTGGCAAGAAAGTAATTTCGGTTTTTTAATGTCATTTTTGTCCATACAATAAATGAACTTTAATCAATTATATATTTTCCATTTTGTTCAATGACCTTTTGCCATCTTTCTGGCAACTTCATGATTCTGTGCTCATAGAACTTCTGGTCCTTATCAGTCAAAAACTGAAACAAGTGCAATTTCAGGTCACCATCATTATTGAAAGTTTTACCATTCAAAGAATTTTGCAAACAGATTCAATTATGGCTTTGATTCAGTAATCATCATCTTCAGTAGGGCGACCAAAATGTTGATCATCTTTGAGTGAAAAATCTCCAGAATGGAATCTTTTAAACCATTTCTGACATGTGCATTCTGTTAAGCAATCAACACCATAAACTTCACATATCTCTTTGTGAGCCTCAACACCTTTTTTGCCTTTAAGGAAATAAAAAAACAAAATATGGCGAAAACATTCGTTTTTGCACTCCATGTTAAAATTGACATTGAATTAACAGCTGTAAACAAAATTACGCACAATTTGCTTCTAAAGTAAACTAAACGTAATGGCTTTCAAATGTCAAAAGGAAAAAATCATAACATTGACAAAAGTTATTCAAAAAGATCATAACACTATTTGTGAAAAACGAAATTACTTTCTTGCCAACCCACTATAATCAATGTTTGAAACAATAATTTTGTGCAGATTTAATATGATCTGCATTCAACTAATTAGCCACTAACTAGGTGCTTAATTTCCCAGGCAATGCTAGGTATTCTTCTACATATTTAATACACAAATAATTTTAAAAACTAACAAGAAATAATTATGTAGAGAAGAAAAAAATCTATGAATGACTAATATGTTATTTTCATTTTTTAAGCAAGCACGAGACAACAGCAGATATTTTTGTCTTATTTGACCTCATCAAAATAATATCAGCTTCATAATACTTTTATCAACACTTTTACTGTAAAAATTAAGATATATCACTCAAAATTTCATTACTCTTCACTGCAGAAAGTACTTTTCTAAACCAATCTATCTTTTGTTGAGGAATGTCATGTTTGAAACTATTTTTTGTGAAGATATGTTAAGTTTACTGAGGTAACACGACTTGCAGAAAATACCACCATCTTAAAGAGTCCATTAAACATCATCATCCCAGATACCATCAAATTTAATTTCACAGTTAAAGGATCAAAGATTTTACCCAATCCTTCCTAATCCAGGTAGAAAACATCTGGAATTCTTGTTCTGATCTACAGATGTTGATCTCTGGAAGTTCAAACTGAACATCAACAGCATCAATCATTACATTTTGTTTGGTTAACCAGTGGTTCTCAACCAAAGTCCATATGGCCCTGGATGTCCATAATAAGGTTTTTGGGGGTCCACACAACAAAATGGTATATTGGGGATCCACAGTAGCATTTTAAGGGCCCCTGAAAAAATTTTGTTTTAGATGTATGTATTGCAAGAAATGGCTAGATTTGTTTCTCTAATGTTCAACCTGTACAAGTTAATATGTGAAAATCAAAATAGGAATTTTAAAATCTGTTTCTATAAAACTAGTTTTTAAACACTGAATAGCTATGGGAATCCATCAGAATAAAATAGTAATCAAAAGGGTTCATAGATTTAAAAAATGGTTGAGAACCCCTGGATAAGACCAATAAAGGGCATAAGTGTTTGCCCTGCTCTTCTGACAAATTGAAAAGGAAAAAGAAAAGAAAAATGTGTTTCTTCATTTCAATAAAAGTAAACAAAGTAATATCCTTTTCCTTAAATTCAAAGACAAAGCCATGTGGTGTGTTATATTCATCCCCAAGATATTCTCAATCAAGAAACACAAAAAGTAGCTTATTTGGAGGAGAGTTTCAAATAATTCTTTTTTTTATCTTTTATTGTTTTACTTGCTTCAGCCATTGGATTGTAACCATGCTAGAGTACCACCTTGAAGAGTTTTAGTGAAACAGAACGAACCCAGTACTCATTTTTTAAGTCTGATATTTATTGTATTGATCTTTTATACCAAACTGCTAAATTACTAGATGTAAACAAAACACCACTAGTTGTCAACTGGTGGGATGGGACAAACACAGGCACAAAGACACATACAACAGGCTTCCACACAGTTTCCATCCACAAGACATTGGTCAGACTGTTATGGAACAAGACACTTGCTCAAGGTGTTGCACTGAACTCAAAATCACATGATTGCAAAGTGAACTTTTTAACCTCACAGTCATGCCTGCACCTAAATTAGAAATTATTATCATTAAAACAAAAGCCTAAATAACATATTATTTTAAATAAGTGCAGATAGTAACAGCAAATTAAACCAGTGCAAGAAAATCAACTCAAACATCAAAATGACTCACCTGATATAAAATTCAATATTTCAATCATAAAACCATGCAAAATTAAATTTTGCTTTCTAGAATCTTCTTTTTCTTTTACTGAATCTTCTGTTTCCTCTTTTTTTTTTTAATATTACTGTTCAAAAATAAATTGTTTCTAATTTATAAAATAATTTTTATTTTTAAATTACATAATTTTTTCATGTTCTTGTGACAAGTGTTCTTGAGGAAGAGATAGGCCCAAACAATAATCCACTCGTGATTTTTCAACAAAACTAGTTTCTGCCACTTCAGCCACTACCTCAGTTGGAAATTATGATCTCACATCTTTCCTATAGCCGCTCACTAATATATGGCAATGCTCCTCATCAAAAGTAACTGTGGTTACTCTTGCCCTGAAGCTTGATCATTACATCAATCACATTTTCTAACCATTCCTATAACCAGGTTTACATAAATATGACAATTTCATACAATGGTAGGATGCTAAAAAGTAGACTATGGAAGTAAGTTAAGCTGGTGAAAGGACTTTTAAGTCACTAATGACTCACAGATATCCAGTTTACTATCACTTACAAATTCCTTAAATAAATTTGAACTAATCTCCTGAAGCTGAGACAACAAATTTATTCCTCTGTGTGGAAGACAGATAAATTACAAAATCGTTGACTTACTTGAGAGGTAGAAAATAAGACACTGGTCATATTGGAGTTGAGGTCATCAAGTACAGCATAAATATCTTTAAACGCTCCAAGATGTAAAGAGAAGTAAGCACAGAGCTCTTCCGTATCAATGTTACTGAAAAATACATATTATAAAATTCTCATAAAATGATGATGAAAGTGAATTAGATACAAAATCCATTCCATTTCAAGATTAAAGTATTGTTTGAATATTAACATTTAAAGTAAAAGTAATATTACAAAGATTACATAAAATGAAATGAAAGTTATATTGTAAAAGATTGAAAAGTTTATCCCTAAAAAATTTATTAAAGAATTATTGTATATTTATAGAATAAGATAAACATTGTATATCTATAGACTAAATCAAATATCCAAATCTAAATTTTACTAATATTTAAAGCAGTTCTTTTCATAGCTAAAACAATATTATTAAACACTACAACACAGGACTCAAATACTGCTTACATAGTTATAATGGTAGCTAACAAAAGATCTATGTGGCGAGCCAATCTGCAAAAAATAGCTGCCAGAACTTCCTCAAAACACAACCACCAACTTAAGAAATAGTCCATTAAACAACATCATCTCTTAAAGAGATGGTCATGGCTAAAATACCTTTGATTATATGTTTTCTCAATTAGGTTTGACCTAGGGTTAAACAATAACATTTGAATTATTACTCCCACCACAAAAAAAAAAGTGGTTTGTGAAACAGAATCACTTCAATTAATGACCCAATCGTGAAGATATTTTATCTTTCTCTCTCTCTCTCTCCCTCTTTCACACACACACACACGCACACACACACACACATACATTGCAATAATGAATACATGTTAAGGGCAAAATGTGTCCCTGAAAAACTTATCATTAAGTAAAATTTATTTCCTCGTTGATTACCATGTTATAAAATAATGCATTCCAATGGATATCTTCAAAGAAAACAACAAAACTAAAAGAAGCAAAATGACCACTTTTATGCATTAAAATACCAATTTCTAAATATAGACAGTATAATATGTAAACATAAAATCATTTGAAGTGAAACACATCCACAAAAGCTACCAACTACTGTCTGAGGTGTTATGATGGAACGTACATTACTGAGAGAATAAGGGACACCTCTATCTTACAGTTCATCACCATTAACATCTACAAATTGACAAAGAACTTATCCAAAATTGCTGGGTGTTTATTATTTACATTATTTACATTTGATGAATATTTGTCCTCATCTTGTTTGTTGTTAACAGAATGTTTTGGCTGATGTACTCTCCAGCCTTCATCAGGTGTTCTGGGGGAATTTTGAACCTGGGTTCTCATTCCTCAAGTATTTTTCAGATGTTGTTGTTCTTATTATTATTATCAAGGTCACTGCTTGGAATCGAACTTGGAATCTTGGGGTTAGTAGCCTGTGCTCTTAACCACAATGCCATATGTCCATGGGCAATTATAAGGTGAATTTTAGGGCTTGCAAATCTAATATTTTCCTGTCCTTCCTTAATACTGGTTCCCATATGCTACTCATATCTGCACTAGGTCTGCTTCGGAGATTATTATGACCTAGCATATGTGCTGCCTCTTTAGTTTTCATATTTTCCAGTGGTATTCTCTATCTATTATTTTAACTTCATCCTACAGGGGGAGGCGGTCTCCATTTATCCATACATGATCAGCTATACCTGATTTATCAATATCTCCTTGTGTCACAGCTTTGCAAAGTTCCTCTACCCTTATTCTGAGGGGGCGACATGTTTCACCTATGTATAACCTACCACAGCTGCATAGGATGGAGTACACACAGTCTTTGGTCATATTCTCTTCTATTGGTGGGTTAACTCGAAGGAGATATTTGCGAAGTATTGTATTACTCTTGAATACTGTCATGATGTCGTATGGGCCGCATATCTTTTGTATCTTTTCGGAGAGGCTTTCACATAGGGTAGACAGACTGTGGACAGTTTATTGGTTTCATCCTCTCTTTTCTTCATAATTGGAGTAGATAGTATGGTTTTGGGGGTAGTTGTTGCTTAACAGATTGTTACTTAGCTTGATTATTTCTTTGTGGTATGTATCAGGATCACTACTTATATTCTTTGCTCGATGCTTTAGGCACTGAGAAATCCCTATCTTTACATTGTATGGATGGTGGGAATTGAAGTTGAAGTATCATCCAGTGAAGGTTGGCTTGTAGTATATGGATGTCCTGGATCCATACTTGCGGTATACAGATGTCCTGAACCATTGCAAAGCTGTGACACAAGGATATTGATAAATCAGCTGATCATGTATGGAAATAACAACAACATTGGAAAAATACCTTAGAACACCTAATGAAGAGTACATCACTCAAAATATGTTAACAACAAACAAGATGAGGACAAATATCCATCAAATGTAAGTAATGTAAATAATTACATAATTCCTCATCTCTCAAATATAGAACTGTATTGTTTATGGTGCATTATCTCTTCCCCTGTTCCCTCCCCCTCTATATATCTTGGCAATACCCTGCCACCATTCATCTCTCTCTTCCTGAATCTACCAGCCCATCTATGCCCTGATCCCCATCCCTTGTGAGTATACCCTGGCACTTACCATCATCCATCTCCTGCTCTTACTGTCTCCTACTTTCTCTTTCCCTTGATCTTCCCTCTTCATGTATCTCTTCTACAGAAACAAACCTATTTCTGCCCTCATTCTTGGTCACTCTCTCTCCCTCCTTTTGCTCCTACCTCTGGCTAGGTAACCATGTATCTCCTTTGCAGCAGCACACCTCTTTCTTGTTAACCCCCCCCCCTCTCTCTCTAGGTAACCATGTCCCTCCTCTTCAGCACCACACCCGTTTCTGACCTTATTCTTGTTAACTCTCACTCGCTTTCTCCCTCTCTCTCTCCCTCTCTTTGGCTGGGTAACCATGTACCTCCTCTACAGCAAGACATCTGTTTCTCCCTCTCTGTCACACTCTAACATTTGACACATGATCACATTTTCCAATACCCACTCCCCTCTCAAAAATTCCTAGTCTTGCAAAGTTACTTGGTGACTTTGCCAGTGCAGGTGCCACTTAAAAAGTACCCAGGCCACACTGTAAAGCGGTTGGTATTTGGAAGGGCATCCAGCTGTGAAAATCATGCCAAAACTGACCTCACCTGTGCAAGTGCTACATAAAAAGCACTCAGCTCACCCTGCAGAGTGGTAGGTGTTACGAAGAGCATCCAGCCATAAAAATCATACCAAAACAGACACAGAATTATGGTGCAGGCTCCTACCTGGCTAGCTCCTGTCAAATTGTCCAACCCATGCCATCATGGAAGGAGGACGTTAAACAATAATGATGAAAGTTCAGTGCAGGAACTGAACTCACTGTAAAAATAATAAAGACCACTGCCACATGAACAATACCTTCACCAATACCAAAACCAAAACCACCACTACCCTCAAACCATCAGCTTTTAAATAACCAATAAGCAACAGCAATAATAGTATCACCTTCATTGCAATGTCTGTAGCTACATATTTTCTATGCCAACACAGTGGGTGTGTGTCTGTATGTCATCAATAAAAACTTTCAGACCTTCCAACACTTTAGCAATATTCTTTGCTGTCAACTTAAATGTAGTTGTTACAATTTCCATATTCTCGCATCTGTATTTCCTGATTTCTTTTATTCAAATAACATCAACTCCTTGATAAATAAACTTTCTCTATAGCAGCATGTCAACCACATCATTCTCTACGACATCCTACATCATTTGCAAGTGTCACAATATCTTTCTGAATTTGATGTAGACTTTCAGCTTGTGGAAAACTTGTAAAATCAGGGAAACAGGCTGGCCATATATTTTTTGATCCATGTACACATTAGATCTATGAAAAAATAAGGTCTAAGCAGTTGAAGGAGTAACTTCTTGAGCACTTAATTTTCTTTCTATTGTCATGTATTATTCTCATTGTAGACATTGCAAACTTTAATATTTTGGCAAGGTAGTTGATTGTTTTCTTTCACATCAAGCTTTTTAAAACATCAAGTTTAATATGCAATATAATCCTTTTAATTTCCTATTTGCACTATGACTACTTAATGACTTCTTTCCAAACAACTTGAATTGTAATAGTAAGTGCTGTCAAATTCTTATGTGTGTAAGAATGGATATGAGAAGCTGAAAAGGTGAAGGAGTGAGGTGGAAAGAAGAACTGTATGATGGGTACTTTTCCCCTTCTGCTTCTAACTTGATCCATATAAACTTCACACTCTGCTCACATACAGACACACTCCCACTACATTGCAATCAAGGTGATACTATTATTGCTGTTGCTTATTGGTCATTTAAAAGCTAGTGGTTTGAGGGTAGTGGTGTTGGTGGTTTTGGTTTTGGTAAAGGTATTATTCATGTGGCAGTGGTCTTTATTGTTTTTGTTAATTGTATTGTTGCTGTTTACACTTAAGATCAAAGATATTTCATTCTAAATTTAAAATACACCAGAGCACCACATAACTGCATGTGATTTTTTTTTGTTTGTTTTTTCATTTCAGATGGTGTTGCTTATCATGTTCATACTATTGTTATTGTGAGCCATAATTATTTTAATCTCCCTGTTTAGATGGACATATTTTGTACACGGTCCTTACTAAAAAAACAAATAAAAAGAAATGTAAGTCACTAATTAAGAGCTATCACATACCATTGGTCCCATAACTGTTTTGGTTCTAAAGAGCTTTAAATTAATCTCTCTGATTGTAATTATTTGTTTCGGTTAAAGATTTTAAGCTTAATTTTCTCTAATTAATGAAAACTTACTATATTGCCTAACAAGAACATTCACCTCTAATTAAATTTCTATCACAACATGCAATTTCCATTTATTGACTGTAACTAACTTCATCGTTAATCTTGTTTGTACTTTCAGGTGGGGAGCATTCTTATTTTTCATTTTTATATATTTCATGATATTAGTGATAAATTAGCAAATGAGACTGATTCTACATATTTGAAAATATTCGTGTCTAATCATTAATTGAAGTATTTTGAATTAGGAAAATCAAATAAAAATACAATTGCAGCATGGAAGGTGTTTATAACCCATTTAAAAACACACAAAAACTGTTAGATTCACTTCAACATTTAAATTTAATTTGTCAAAATATTTCCATCGCTTTGAAACCACGACCTGTTCACTGACAAAATTCCAAGATGCAGCACAAAATTTTGTCAGTGAACAGGTCACAGTTTCAAAGTGACGAAAATATTTTGACAATCTAACAGTTTTTTTGTGTGTTTTTAAATGGCTTATAAACACCTTCCACACTGCAATTGTTTTTGTTTCAGCACACAATCTCAGATCAGGTCGCTTGCTATGCAAGTACATCTCTGTAATTCCCAAATAAAAATAGTTCTATTCTTAATTAACTTTCTAATGAACACAACATTATCAAAATGATTTTTATCATGAAACATCTTCAATCCTAAATTAATGTGAAAGTCTCAACTCATATGTAATGAAATCATTCATCCAGTGAAGTAAGCAAATTATTACTTAATGATTCTCTCATCACTACTTCAGCAAGTATGGTACAGACTATGCTTTGCAGATGAGGTCAGCATGAGACCAAAACATACCTTGAGCTGACCAATATTTGCTAAACAAATGAAAGCAATATCAATCATTTTATTAACAACTATTTCAAGTTAACCTTTTTGAAAGCATTGAATATATTAATACTAAATATTAAGTGTAAGATGATTTCAATCAAAAATAACAAATAGCAATTCCACTGATTTCTTCTTCACTAATTATACTTTCAGCCCTAAAATAATTTTCTAACCTTAACACTGTCTCTAACAGTAACAGAAAAAGATTAAGACCAGCAGTTACACTGTAGGTAAAGTAAAACTGTCTACAACAGCATTATCAGTGCTGTTATCATCACCATTTCCAATGCAGCAATGAGCATCATAACACAATGGCTAAGTTCTCAGTTAGATGAATTCATAGACCAGCTATGGATTATAGGGGAAATTGCATTATGTTGCTCATACTCATAGGAAAGAGTATCACAACCTTTAAAATTCCTCTTTTCAATTAAGCCACACATGAAAACTTCTCTGTTGTAAAAATTTCTTTTGACTAACAATGTGACCTTCTCTGTGAGTAGTGGATTTCTTACTGGTTCTAATTTTATCAACGTTCAAAGATTAAAAGGGAAAAACCACTTGTAATGAAATGTTAACTTAGAACAAAAACATTTTCTCCACTAAAAAAATTAAAATAGCCCATCTTAGAAACCAGAATTATTATAAATAGAACCCCTTCATTTAGAATATGCCTACTTTTGGGATGCTAATGACAATCCTAAACCATTATATAAATATGGAAATTTCTTGAACATGTGGCAACTTCAAGAATTTTGGCTTACAAGAAGAAATTTACAAATGGCATGAAGGATGTTGTCAACCACTTGAACCATTTTCTTCACATTCATATGTATCAAAATTCTATTTACAGCAGTTTCACATTCAAGAACCCATAATTATTCAGTTACATTTCAAACAAGTTAAAAACCAAATTAATATCTACATTCAGATATCTTTCAAATACTTCAGAGGAAACATTTAAACAATCTGCCAGTCACTAATACATGCAAAAGATTTATAACCCAATTCAACATTTTCTGATTCATTAACTTGCAAAATTAAACAAAACTAAATTTGTAGCTCAAACTCATTCAAAGATAGAATAGCAGGGCTAATCATTAAGTAAATGTTACAATTGGGTGGGTTTTAGTTTCAATCCCATAACAAAGTATTCAAACAAGAGTTTTTACTATAACTTTGCATCAGCCAAAGACTTGTGAGTAAAATTTGATAGATGAAAACTGTGTCAAAGCCCACCAGAGGGACTATTTTTGTCAATGAGCAATAAACTTAATCAGTTTCCCAGTTTAGCAACCCTACAGGCTCAATAAGTATATTTAACAGGGTCTAATTAGTTACAAGCATAAAAACTAGGTCTCCAGCCTGAGGATAACTTCCACCCTTCCTCACATAAGCCTTAGAGGAACAACTAGAAATCATGGGCCTAAACTTTTCTCCTCTGACTAAAACAAATATTGGAATTAGAAAGGAAAACTACCACTGACGGCAATGAAGCCATAATAATTTAAAGGAAGTGAAACACAAGAGGAGAAGAGTGAAGCACAAAACTCTTACAAATGCAAAAACAAAACCTTCAATTTATTTCACCCTAGTCTCATTATATTCAACAACATAAAGCTACAATATAAATATACATATACATATACAAGATGGTGCGCAAACAATAGCCCTAGTGAGGTCTGCTTTTCTATGGCATGGCAAAGGATGTGTGTGTGTGTGTGTGTGTGTGTGTGTGTGTGTGTGTGTGTGTGTGTGTGTGTGTGTGTGTGTGTGTGTGTGTGTGTGCGCGTGTGTGTGCATGAGTGCGGTGGATGCATGCACATGCGTATCTGTGTGGTTAACCTAACCATTATAAAAACGTCGTTAGTGCCGTGCAGATAGGACCAAGAATAGTGGATGGCTAGGATAGATTTATAAGAGACAAAATCAATAATGAAAGCCAGAAATAGACTTTTTAGATTGGCAGACAACAACAGAATGGCTTTGGGAATGGAAGTGAAGGAAATAACACCTGTCTTCAGAAGTCAGGAAACTATATTCGCACCATACAGGTTGTCACACACCATACAGTACAGCCAATGAAGAATATATCATTATATAACACTATCATGTCATACATTGCGACCATTAAAGAATATCTGATTATATCCCTCAATATTACTCCACACCATACCTTACCACCAGTCAAGAATACCTGTTTATATAACACAATGCTATCATATGCCACATATTACAGTAAGGAATACATGGTTATACAACACAACACTAACACATGCCCCACCCTACAGCCAGTGAGGAACATATTATTATATAACACAACACTATCCAATGAAACACCTCACATTTAATCAGAGATATATCAATGAAAATTACAGATTATCTCATGTAATACCTCATACACCACTACACACTGCTATGTGCAATGATATAGAACTAATCATAACTACTTTGTTGTATAACATAAACAGTCACATACTTTTGTGATGGGACAAGAATACATTACTGTGCATACTGGGTGTTGTAACAACTTATAGACATAACACATTGTACATTGTCATATGAATATCTTATACATAGTTATAAATATACTGTTACACAACCAATATACTGTTATATGTAATATCTTATATCTATACAGTAGACCTTTTTGCTCTAATATATTCTGAGGGACACAAACTATCCAATATCTTGCAGCAAATTTGTAATGCATTACTGTACGACAAATACTGTCTTTTGATATACCTTATAGATACTAGAGAAACTGCTCCTTATCATATTTTGTAGATCTTACAGACATGGAATAGTGTAGCTGTAAAATTTTGTTAGCAGTAGATTATAAAGAACATATTCATGTAAGAACTGCATTTCAATATTGGCCTTTGTCTTCTGGTGAAGAAAATAATTGAGCTCTCGACATCTGATAGTTCTCTATGAAGTTCAAGTGAGACTCACAAAGGAATACTGTTCCTGTATCTGGAACGATGCTGCAGTTACCCATAAAACATCATAGATCATATTCTCCAACACACTCCAACTTCTGGTCTACAGATGCACTGTCCCTTCACTCAGCATTTTTTCTACAATTACAGTCATCTCTGCTCCTTGGAGCTCCAGCCAGGCCCACCCAATTTATATATCTTTCTTCTTCATCTCATCACTTATACTCCTCACTGTAGATTCTACTCTAAACAATATGCCCAATCCTTTATCCTCAGAGTGTCAGCTATCTCTTTGCCCATGTCTTTACTGTACTGTTCAAAAAAGAACATCAAATATGTCACCAAAAAGTTACCAGGACAGTGAACAAACAGTTATGGAACCAAAGCAATTAAATAGTCAAAACTTAATGTATGATGGTGGCTACCACAACAATGAAGAGACTAGTAACTACAATAAACAGTTTTAGAATGGATGCACAAATCAATAGAGGTGGCTTTCAAACTTTTAAACAAATCATATATTAATCACATATTAAACATATATAGTTATATATTAAACAATATATTATTATTAATCCTATATTTAATAGAGTAAAATTAATATTATGAGGTGGTTCACAAAAGCCATTGGCACCTGTGCCCACACCCTGAGGAAAGCTGCCTCCAGTTCCACACAAGTTGTCGGCTTTGGGACCACCTGGTCCAGCCGTCTCTGAATTTCATCCCTCAGGTTCAATTATTAATCCTATATTTAATAGAGTTAAAAAAATTATACCTTCAGTTTGTTAGTGAAAAGTGGCCTTAGTTAATAATAATGCTATTTATATAATGTAGGTTCATAAAAATTTAAAAGACAGTCCTTAACCTTGCTGTTAAGGTTATTATTACTCACTTGGTATTATGTGTATCAATTTCATCAAACAAAGCTTTGAGTTCTTCTTTCCCCATAACACCATCAGCAAAAAATCCAAGGAATTCTGTCCAAGATATTGCACCATCGTCTAGCAGAGAAAAAGAGAGAAATAAAAATCAACAGGTTTCAAAGGGAAAATATAAAAAATAATGAATGGATCAATAGTGATAATAATGACCAATAAATATTGATTTCGTTTGGTTAGACAGAACATCTCTAGACACGCCACTATTTTAAAATCAATATCTGATAGATAATACCCTCAAATCTACTTACATCAAATCTCTTCACACCTGATACCAAGACCATTAAATTCAACCATCTACTTTGGAACAATATTCTTTAGTACCTAAACCAGCCATATCCAGCCCAAATATTCTACCTGCTTTATGTTCAAATAAGCCAGATCTGGTTTTTCACACCTACCCTATAATGCCATTCTAAAAAAAAATAATCAAGTCATTGAAATCTCAAAGCTACAAGACAATGCCTGATTAATTCAAAACAATGAATAAATAAGCATTACATTTGACAGAGTAATCTAAATGCCAAAGGGTTAAACTACACTGAACTGCAAAAGAAATGTGATTTTTTCAAATGTCATTTTTATATGGTAAATTCTGAAAATTTATTTCGGGGATGTAAGTGTAAATATTCCAAGACATGCTGGTTTATGTCTCAGACCCAAATTGCAAGTAACCTTTCAACTTTCCCTGAAACAAGACGCCAAAACACAGGTGTGTTGAATGCCATGGGAGGCAGTCACAAACAATTGTTATGAAAACCGAAATGCATGTGCATCTCGTGGAGATTATGGGTATAAAAATCAACTTGAACAGCATTTCTGGCATTCATAATTTGGACGCACCAGGTATGACCTGATTGTCAGCAGCACAGAGAGAACAAGCTATTGGCTGATTGCAAGCAGGACAGCATGCCCTGGTTGTTGTGAAAGTTCACAATGCCCATGTCAGCACCATCACCTGGAACAGTGATACAACAACAACAACAGCACTGCAGATCATGCCCTCAGAAGGAACCCCCAGATGACCACATCCAGACAGGACTGCTTCATGCACCTCTAACACCTCCATGATTGCTTCAGACTGGCCAGCATGTCAGCTCATGAGACCATTGGCACTGGACAGCAACCCATCAGCAACGACACAGTACATCAACTGGCAGCCAACAACCTGCTTTGCCATCGTCCTGCTCGAGGGCCTGTCCTCACTGCCCACCACAGTTAGGCACGACTACAGTGGGCTACACAGCATCGACATTGGCGGCATCAACAATGGAGGTCGATAGTCTTCTCTGATGAGAGCTGGTACTGCATTTCCACCTTGGATGGCAGAGTGAGGGTTTGGTGTAGGAGGGGTGAATGCTACAGAGATGCATGTGTCATGGAGAGAGACGCATGGGGTGGTCAAAGCATCATAGTTTGGGGCGCTATAGGCCTGAATCAGAGAATTGGGCCCCATGTGTTCCAAAATGTTGGTGCAGGCAGAGGGAATGGCATCACAGCACAGCGCTACATTGACCAGATCCTAAGACCTCACACCATGCCCTTCTTTGCGCATCACCATAACCACGTGTTCCAGCAGGACAATGCTCCTTCCCACACAGCCAGGATCACCATGGACTCCTTGCATCAGCACGTCAGAACCATGGCCGGCTCTCAGCCCGAAACTGAACCTGAGGGATGAAATTCAGAGACAGCTGGACCAGGTGGTCCCAGGGCCAACAACTTGTGTGGAACTGGAGGCAGCTTTCCTCAGGGTGTGGGCACAGGTGCCAATGACTTTTGTGAACTGCCTCATGAAAAAAAGGGGAAAATAGTTACAGTGGAGGCCCCTTTAATCACAGAGTTGCATTGTCAAGGCTGACCTGGGTTAAGACAATGATAACCTCACCATTACAGCTATCCAGTTATTTCAACTAGCAAAACTGATACAACTCACAGTTGCTATAACAATGACAACTGCATTGATTACCAAATCTGCCCACACAATTTTATTACAGCTTTACATCTTCAATTATTTCTTCAGCCAGATGTCTACACCATTTCTATGATCTGTGCAAGTCAATGTCCACTGTGACAATCACTGTAACCATTCCATTACTTTTATTTCTTTAATAATCCTTCTCTCTCTCTCTCTCTCTCACTCACTCACTCTCTGCACATCCATTCTTTTTTTCTCCTCTATTTTTTTCCCATTCTTTTCAGCATCTTTTATTTTCTGTTTTATAATTTCTCTCATTTTCCCCACTATTTTCAGTCTCCTTCCTACTCCATCAATCTCTCTGCTTTTCTTGTTACTTTGCACCCACTTTTTCACACTCCTCTCTCTCTCTCTCTCTCTCTCTCTCTC
>NC_068981.1:128444261-128446781 GCF_001194135.2 Octopus bimaculoides
GTCAATGTCCACTGTGACAATCACTGTAACCATTCCATTACTTTTATTTCTTTAATAATCCTTCTCTCTCTCTCTCTCTCTCACTAGTTCCCATTTTCTTTCTTCTTGCTTTTATTCACTCCTTTGTCTTCCACAACTCCTCCACTCAATTGTTTTCCCATTTCTGTTTTTACCCTTTTACTACTCCCTTTTTCCTATCTTCTCTTTACCTCACATTTTAACTATTCCTTTTCTCTCTAACCTTCATCTTTATTATCATTATCGCTGAATAGTAGAAATTATGCCAGAAACAGACAACTCCAAACTAAATGACTACTTCAATATACAGTTCATTTTAGAGCAAAACCTGATTTTGATATTGTTTTTCATCCAATCACAATTAAAAATTAAGCACCAACAAGATAATTAGGTTAAATTAAGTAAACATATTTCAAGACCTTTACTTACCAAAGGAGAGTTTAAATAGAAAAAGGATAATAATTAATTTCTATGAATGAAGAGGTAGGAATAACTGTGTGATAAAAAGATTGCTTCCCAATGAAATGGTCTGGGTTCAGCCCACTATGTGCCACTTTGGGTTTGAGCCTTCGTACACATGCGTCATACAGTCTGCCTTTTACTCTGAGTGAGAGGCCCTTTGTCACCAGCTGAGGTAAGAGCTCTCTGAACTTTGCCCAGGCTATTCTTATTCTAGCAGCTACACTTTCAGCGCACCTTCCCCCACTACTAACTTGGTCACCCAGATATCGGAAGCTATCAACTACGTATAGTTTGTCTCCCTGGAATGTGGCAGAAGTTGTTTTCTACACATTTTCAGTGTTTATTGCTCCTGAACATCTGCCACATACAAAAAGTAACTTCCTTTGATATTGCTGCACCTCTCATGTGCCCATAGCTTACACTGGGTACATCTTATAGAGTTTCTACCAACGCCTTTTCTACAGATCTAGCAGGGCCATCTACCTGAAGGGGGTTTGTGTTTTGTCTACCTTCCTACTTATTAGGAGTTTGGTTTTAGCTAGGTTGACTCTAAAGCCCTTCAATTCTAGTCCTTGCTTCCACACCTGAAACTTCTCTAGCTCTGATAGTGACTCAGCAAGTAACGCAAGGTCATCAGCATAGAGGAGCTCCCAAGGGCATCCTGTCTTGAATTCTTGTGTTATTGCCTGGAGGACTATGATAAATAGGAGGGGGCTGAGGACTGAACCTTGGTGGACCCCTACCTCTACCCGGAATTTTTCACTGTTCTCGCAATAAACACTGAAGATGTACAGACAACAGACTCCATCACATGCCAGGGTGAGAAACTAGACGGAGTTAATAGCTTCCGCTACCTAAGCAACCATGTCTGTATTGGTGGATGTTGCTCTGAGAGTGTAGCAGCTAGAATAAGAATAGCCTGAGCAAAGTTCAGGGAACTCCTACCTCTGCTGGCAACTAGATGACTGCTGAGGACATGTGTAGGCTTGAAAGAAATGAAGCTAGCATGATCCACTGAATGTGTATTGTCAGTGTGCATACATGACAGTGTTTTATTTCTATTGTTTGTGCAGTGCATGTGTATACGTGTGGGTAGGTTTGTGAGAGTGTCTTGTATTTGTCAGGGTGGTGTGTGTTATTGTGTGTGTGCACGTGCTTGTGTGTGTATGTGTATACGTGTGTGTGTGATATACACACACAATACAATCCCAACAATCATATATATATGTATGTATGTATTTATCTTACATATTAAAACTGAAAATGTCTGTGTTTGTGTGTGTGTATGTCCTCGTTTCACGCTAAAACAACTTGACCAATTTTTCTTAAACTTCATACACACATTGCTTATGTGACTGGGGAGGTTTTAAGTATAAAATAAATTTTGAAAAAATGTTCAGGTAAATGGCAGGAGGAATAACATTTGGGCGCAAGTGAACAGTGGGAATAATTATTTTTATGCTTTCAAGGGAAATAACCACCAAAGGAAATAACCCATTCATTTTCATTATGCTTATTTCTTAGTGGAGGCGCAATGGCCCAGTGGTTAGGGCAGCGGACTCGCGGTCATAGGATCGCGGTTTCAATTCCCAGACCAGGCATTGTGAGTGTTTATTGAGCGAAAACACCTAAAGCTCCACGAGGCTCCGGCAGGGGATGGTGGCGAACCCTGCTGTACTCTTTCACCACAACTTTCTCTCACTATTTCTTCCAGTTTCTGTTGTATTTCAAAGGGCCAGCCTTGTCACGTTCTGTCATACTGAATCTCCCCAAGAACTACGTTAAGGGTACACATGTGTACTTGCACATTGCACATTGATTTCACGAGCAGGCTATTCCATTGATTGGATCAACTGGAACCCTCGTCATCATAACCGATGGAGTGCTGTAGTAATATATATATATATATATATATATATATATATATATAAAATTATTGATCTATCTGTTTCCCAGCCCTTGGCTATATATCTCAAATGGAAGCTAATTGTCAATTCCATGGAAGAAATATCTTTATTCCTGCTAGATATGCATACATCA
>NC_068981.1:128446943-128449644 GCF_001194135.2 Octopus bimaculoides
TCTCACATACACTTTTCAAACTACTTTCCAGTCATTTCAAAAAGTTTCTTTACTACCAAGTACATCATCTATATTACCAGCATTTATCTATTTCAATTTGACTTGAATTTTTAATTTGTGTGTTTCTCTCACCACTATTTACATATTCACACACACATAATTATAAAAAAATTTCATACGTACATACTTATGTACGTATGGATGTATAATCATCATTTAACATTCAATTTTCCATCCTTGTATATAGAATTTTTTGCAGTCGATTTTCTACAGCCAGATGCCTTTCCTGTTACCAAACCCCAACTGTTTCCAAGCAAAGTAATATTTTCCCATGGCCAAATGTTTTCCACTGAAGATTAGAAACAAACAACACCTTTATGATGTTGATGCTCATTTACAACCACAACATGATGTCAAGACAAGCATGTACACACACACACACACACACACAGATACAGGGTGTCCAGAAAGTTTCACCTGATTTTTATTTTATTGTAAACTGTATTGTATTATAGTTTTCAAAATAAGAATCAGGCAAAACTTTCTGGACACCCTGTATATAGATAGATACACACACACACACACAGAGGGTGGTACATAAGTGCAAAACAAGGTGAAGAAAATAGTACTCGAATGTGCTTTTATCGAAGCTGCAAAATTATCACAAAAATTGTTACTCAGAGTATCACATTCCCATTAGTTGGACAGTTGTGATGAAAATTGAATTAAAATTCAATACTTTTAATTCAGTTTTCATGACAACTGTCCGACAAATGGAAACGTGAAACTCTGACTAACAGTTTTTGTGATAATTTTGCAACTTTAAGTATATATATATATATATATACATATACATACATACATACATACATACATACATACATGCATACCTCGGCTTAAGTCATTTTGATTTAAGCTGTTCTCAATTATACGGTTTTCAAAAATAATACATGGAAAAATAAAAATCAAGTCAAGTCATTTTACTTGACTTTACATCTCTCTGCCACAAATATTGGAATCGTAGAATCCCTAGAAAACCGATAAAAGCACATAAAATCATGTTACTGTACAATAAATAAGAATAAAACCATATAAAACCATATTAAAATACATACAGTAGATGTTAACATACACACCATAAAGTAGTGTAGGTTAGTGAACGAAATCATGAAATCAACTGTGTTGTCTTATTTATCGGTCTTTTGGAGCTCATATTGCACTGTAGTTCCATATTTACCATTAGGGGTCATTGTCACTCATGATTCCTGCATTTGTTTTGAAATCAGATTTGTTTATGTCTGTTCATTGGCTACTTTCTCATTCGCATTCATTTGTGACTTTGTTTTTTAACCCCATGGCTCCTAAGGAAATTCATAGTGAAAGTGCTAAGTGTTATGCTATAATGCTGGAAGATAAACTGGCTATGATAAAACGCTATGATGTAATTGCACAATCTTTTGGGATGAGTCGGACAACTGTATCGACGATTGTACATATAAGGACAAGATTTTAGCACATATCAAACCTGAAGCCCCAGGGATGAAGAACACTGCCATCAATAAGAAAAGAGGCAAAATCTTTGAAGAAATGGAAAGTCTTCTTTCTCTTTGGATTGTTAGGTTGAATCGTCAGCGTGCTACTATTAGTCAAAAAATCATTCAAGAGAAAGTGTTGTCTTTGTTTGAGGACCTGAAGAAAAATTTTTTATCACTGGCTTCAGCTATACATATACTAAAATGGAATAAGACAGAAAAGATTTGGGTGACCACTGCACAAGGATGCCACACAAATATCTGAAGTGTTCCATATTTTTTAATAGGCACTGACATGGCTGTGTGATAAGAAGTTTGCTTTCCAACCACATGGTTCCACATCCAGTCCTACAGTATAGTACCTTGGGCAAGTGTCTTCTACAATAGCCCCAGGACAACCAAAGCCTTGTAAATGAATTTGGTAGAAGGGAACTAAAAGAAGCCCATCATGTAGTTAGTGATAATAAAATAAAATAGAAACAAGAACCTATATATCATCATCATCATCATCATCATTGTCATTGTTTAACATCCATTTTCTATACTTGCATGGGCTGGATGGAGCTTTTTAGGCAAATTTTCTACGGCCAGCTGTCCTTCCTGTCACCAACCATTAACTGTTTTCAAATAAAGTAATATTTCCCTACAACCAGACATGTTTTCTCAGAAGATTGAAAAGGAAGGACACTATATGCATGGTGGTGACATTCATATGACTATCACTTGAAGTCAAGTGAGTGGCTGCAGCTTTTGTTGCTTCTTTAGTTTCTTTCCGTCTTCTTACTTAAAGATGGCGGATATCAATGAATGGAACAACAGTAGATCACATGTGACATGTGACAACATTTAATTTTTTTTATTTTTTTCAATGCTGGTTGATGCTTTTCATTTTAATTTCTAAACCAAACGACTTCTACTACCTGTTATATTGCTTCAAGTGAGAAATTTTACAGAAACTTAACCAGATACATGTGATACAACTGCTGAAAATATAACTGACAAAGAGAGAAAAATCTGATGCTGCTGCAAGGATTATATTGATGTTCACACAACAAGAAGAAAACTCCCAAATTTTCATACAAATGTGAATTTATTTTGGATGTGGTTGTATGTGACTAGTCATGTATGCTAATGATCATATGTATGCATGTGTGTTTGTGAAAAAAAAA
>NC_068981.1:128449655-128451605 GCF_001194135.2 Octopus bimaculoides
ATATAATTTGTTTCAGTCATTTGACTGTAGCCATGCTGAAGCACTGCCTCTAGTTGAACAAATAGACCTCAGTAGTTATTCTGTGTAAGCCTAATACTTATTCCATCAGTCTCTTTTGACAAACTGCTATGTTACAGGGACGTAAACACACTAACATCAGTTGTCAAGCGATGGGGGGGGGGGACAAACATAGACACACAAACATACATATCATCATCATCATCATCATCGTTTAACGTCCGCTTTACGGGCTTCTTTCAGTTTCTGTCTACCAAATCCACTCACAGGGCTTTGGTCAGCCTGAGGCTATAGCAGAAGACACATGCCTAAGGTGCCATGCAGTGGGACTGAACCCGGAACCATGTGGTTGAGAAGCAAGCCTCTTACCACACAGCAATGTCTGTGCCTATATATATATATATATATATATACACACACACACACACATATATATATATATATATATATACACACACACATACATATATATATATATATAAACACACATACAGGGTGGGCCAAAAGTCATGAACAAATTAAGTTCAATACCTGCTTCAATTTTCCTAAAATTGGATTAGATAAATTAAATAGCAATGAATACACATGCACATGATGAACAAAATGAATAATAATAATAATAATAATAATAATAATAATAAATGCTCGGATGCAGTGGCTCTCATGGCTTCTGATCTTAATTGATTGGAAGTGTTATCATGTACATTGTTTCGTCTTGGTAGAAAAGATGGACTACAGCAAATACTCTGCTCAATACCACAGATTTGCTTGTCAGTTGTTTGACCTTAACCAGTTGAGCATGTCCCTTGGTGGCTGACAATATGTGCATCTCTGATCCTGAGCAGAAGTAGTGGGGGAGCACCATAGCCATGTGTTGAGAGGAATTCTTTGGGGCTTGATTAATTCACCTTTGGAAACATGGGTGTTTTGCTCAACATCCTTAAACAAATCTTATTCAGGGACCTTTTGAGCGGGATGGGCTATTCAACCTGAAGAAAATTTTAACTGGGCCCACCTGCGAGGTCATGTGCTGTTCATGAGATCACCATGTCATGTACATATGATTGTGATGCATGTGCCTGGTGTACCCTTATCAGATGGGTAGTCATGTTGGGTATAATGGGCTTCGTATATTTTACCGCAGTGTCACTTTGATGGCATGCACTGCTCTCTCACTCAATCATCATCATCATCGTTTAACATCCGCTTTCCATGCTAGCATGGTTTGAACGATTTGACTGAGGACTGGTGAACCAGATGGTTACACCAGGCTCCAATCTGATTTGGCAGAGTTTCTACAGCTGGATGCCCTTCCTAACGCCAACCACTCCGACAGTGTAGTGGGTGCTTAATAATAATAATAATCCTACAATAGGCACAAGGCCTGAAATTATGGGGAAGGGGGCTGGTCAATTACATTGACCTCAGTGCATAACTGGTCTTATTTCATTGACCCTGAAAAGATGAAAGGCAAAGTCGACCTCAGAAGAATTTGAACTCAATGTAAGGACAGACAAAATACTGCTAAGCATTTTGCCCGGCATGCTAATGATTCTGCCAGCTCGCTGCCTTTCTACTAAAGGCATAAGGTCTGAAATTTTGTGGGAGGGGATTGGGTGATTACATCAACCCCAGTATCTAATTGGCACTTATTCTATTGACCTCAAAAGGATGAAAAGCAAAGCGGAAATTGAACTTAGATGGATGAAATCATACTAAGCATTTTGCCTGGTGTGCTGATGTTTTTGCCAGCTTACCAATAATAATGATGATGATGATTTATTCAATTATTTATTATAATAATAATGAAATATTAATGAAATGCTAAAGATTTTGGTGTGTGACTTTTGGCCCATCCTCTCTCTCTCTCATATATATATATATATATATATATATGTATATATATATATATATATATATATATATATATAT
>NC_068981.1:128451615-128457980 GCF_001194135.2 Octopus bimaculoides
ATGAATGAGGGCAGAAAGTACACCTGTTTCTGCCCTCATTCATGATCACCCCACCCCCCTCTGGCCAGGTAATATACCTCCTCTGTAGCAAGACACCCGTTTCTACCTCTCTGTCTCTGTCACAATCTAACCTTTCATGATCCGACACAAGATCACCTCCTTCAATACCCCCTCCTCCTTAATGGGGACTGAACTGTATCATTCAATTTTTCAAATAAAGAGAAGTTATTGTAAATACCCACAAAAAGAAATGTTTTGAAAATTCTTTAACTAGGATACAATTGAAAGACTGTAGCAAGAACTTTGTCCTGAGTTTGCTATAGTTCAAAATTTGATCCCTTATGTTCAGTGATTATGGTTCTTTCATTAAGGTAAAAAATATCTTTTTGCCCTTATTTATATACATGGAGTGCAGTATTTAATAAGTTTCAGGCTACAAGGACACTTTCAACTGGAATTGTCATTCCAGTTGAGAGGTAGTGGTAATTTCATCTCTAAATCCAGATGAATATGTATGCTGGTTAAATCTGTTTTTAAACTGCTCCATATATCACTGCTAATGAAGGCATAAAATATTTGGTGAGCAATTCTGAAATTACAAGTTGGCTGTTGGATTGAGAATAAGTGAGGGCTGGGCTGACTTGTAATGTGTTTTCACTTGTAGTTTGAGATATATAAGGCAACAGCAGGGTGTTTTGTATTTTTTTGTTGAATTGTATGGAATTAGTGTGGCTGTAAAATACTTATGTAGTTTTAACAGAGATTTAGCTGTTAGTTTTTATACTCTAACTATAAATGGATTCAACCATGTAATATTTTCCTTTCTTCTTATAAACTATCTGCTTGAAAGAACATTTAAAAAGTGCAGCACTGTACAGGGTGGAACTGCACAATCGCAAATATGCCAATTGGAGGATGGGTCAGATATTCTATTTATTCCATCTATTAAATTTTTTATAATGCCTAGTGGATGATTGATGTCTTTCAGTATCTGTTTTTCTTCCTATCATTTAATCAAGAAGGAAAACAGTGTCCATTACTCTTTATAGAGGATCTGAGACTTGTTGAAGGAACAAAACAAATGTTTTCTCAAGTTGGAGACCTAGCCTGAATGTTTGCAAAAGAGGGGACTTCACTAAATGCATCCACAGTGCCAGGTGGTGATGTAAAACTGACAATGGACTAGTCTATCACCTAAGTCGACCTGGTAGGATTTGAATTCAGAATGCAAAAATCTGGAACAAACATTGCAAGACATCCAGCCTGTTGTTCTTACAGTTCTGCCAAATCACTATGCTGGGCTGGTACATTTTAATCAACTCTGAGAAGATGAAAGGCAAAGTTGACCTTGGCAGGATCTGAACTCAGTATGCTGAGTCTGAGTGAATACCATGACACTCCACCAATTCATCACCTGTGTGTATGTAATGTCCTTTTCTGGCTTTGTATAAGCGCAGCCCTTACCAGTAACAGGACCAAAGTAGTATATAGGAAATTAACAACTCTTTAATTAGTGGTGATTATCATATAATGCTTCTTAAACAGGCCTATTAAATCCTTTCTTAGCTTATCCATGCTGTGGTTATTCATGTTGTGAAAGCTAGTTAAACCATTAGCTCTACACAACCTGGGACTTAATATATGGGCCCTTCTATGTTTGCTTATATTGTCTAGGATGAAGAGGTAGACTAGTCTGGAAACCTCTGCTCCATTTCAATTCTCTAGTAAGATGAAGAATACGGGACTATCCTCCTTTTCTACTCAGAGGGAGTTGTTATACAACAGAAGCAGCTTCCTGACACTGATAATGATATCAATACCATCAATTGTAGTATACACTTTACCAAATTCCAGTATGTCAAATTGAGTAAATCTACAGTGCATTTTATCCTGCATGACCTCAAACTAATGAATTACTTCATCACACAGTTCCATTGAGCTAATCTGGTGATGTTCCTAATTTTGAGATACGTCAAGTTTTACTGAACCTAATTAATTTTTGAAGGAGTTGTTTAGCTTTCATTTGGGGTTGAAAAATTTCATTCTTTAAATAGGGCACTTGTATAGCAAGGCATGCCATACTGTATTCTATGTTTAGTTATGTGATTAATGTCTTTACCTCAATATTTATTGTTTTATGTACTGAGGCTTATTTTCTTTTATGTTTTAGTGATGTTGTCTGAGAAAATTGTATGTTGCAATGTCTAGAGTACATACATTTTGATCTATCAGAAAATATATAAATATTAGGTGATTGTATGAAGTACATCAAAGAGTTGATGCAAGGGTTTTGGAAGGTGTTGGCATGAGGTCAGAATCTTGCCTGTTTATACAAGATTAGAGAAATGCTGCTCAGACTCCGCACAGTCCTTATTTTGGTTTAGGGTTTTGTGTTTTAAAGTCAAACTTTTCAGCCTGTATTATGATGACGCCTTTCTCAGAAAAAGGAGGCTTTACAATTTATATGCTTGATGACACCTTCATTTTATTTACTTATTTATTTATCTATTTTTGATGAGGCATAATGTGTAGAGCTTCATTGACAATAATCCTAACATTTATGGAACAGACAAAATGCTATTTTTCATCTCTGGTTTTTATTAGTGTTCAGCCAGACAAGAACTGGTATAAACTCAAAATTAAAGTTGCAAGCAAGAAAAAGACTACTAAATACTTTCTGTAATGTTTATTCATTTGTATAACATTTATGATTCATTCCCTAAAGCAAGATGGTGGCTGTGTGTGTGTGTGTGTATATATACATTACACATTTATACACTCACACAAACACACATATACATATATATATAACTTTCACTATCAATCTGTTGTCTACATTTTCTTGTAAGGTGGACTTGACAGCTCAGCAGTACAACAAATCACCATTTTAAATCCTATGTTATCTCAGTTAAGTAACTTTCACAGTCAGCTTGTACAACATTTTACCCAGCCTGAGTTTTTCATTTGTTTTGCCTCATATGTTCCTACTTGGAGAGGCAACTCTGCTGTATACATTAACTGATACTTTTAATGCGTAACTGCTCTCATCTCATTTCTCTCCTGTCTATATAGATCTTCCACATTCAATGTAAATTTCTCAGTCATACAATATCACATTTTCTTGAATTCATCTAACGTCTCCCTAAATGCTTTCCTCTAGTTACTACACTAATCTCAGAATCAGATCCAACACTAATAATATCATCTAGATAATATGTATAGTGTATTACATGTAGACTCAGGCACAGCTGTATGACTGAAAAGCTTGTTTCCCAACCATGTGGATTGGAATTCAGTCCTACTGCATGCAACCTTGGGAAGATGTCTTCTATAACAGCCCCAGGCTGACAAAAGCCTTGAGAATAAATTTAGTAAACAAAAATTGAAAAGGTGTGTGTGTGTGTGTGTGCATGCGCTTCCTGGTTGTAACATCATGTGATAGTTGTAAAGAAGTGTCCCCGTCACGCAAGCAGTGTCAGTTGTTTCCAATATTCTATAAAAACATGTCCAATCATGGAGAAATATTACCTTGCTTGAAAACAAGAGAGGGTTGGCAACAGGAAGGGTATCCAGCTGCAGAAAATCTGCCTCAACGAATTCTGCTTGACCCATGCAAGTATGGAACAGTGGATGTTAAAAGACAATGATGATAAAGATGATGATTTAGTGAATTATCTAAGCACTATGAAGCTGATTTCATGGGTGCTTCTACTGCTAATGTATGTCTGTTCATCTGTTAA
This sequence comes from Octopus bimaculoides, assembly GCF_001194135.2. Taxonomy (NCBI): domain Eukaryota; kingdom Metazoa; phylum Mollusca; class Cephalopoda; order Octopoda; family Octopodidae; genus Octopus; species Octopus bimaculoides. The sequence continues at coordinate 128,455,356 of NC_068981.1, forward strand.
TGGTGAGATTTTTCAGTTAAAAATGAAATGCCAGTTATTCTGCTGCACTTTTCATTGCTTGCTTTCACACAAAGTGAATGAGGAAAGGATGTAATGGATGGACAAAGAGTTGTGGTTGTGTGATAAGAAATTTGCTTCCCAACCACATGGCTTCAGGTTCAGTCCCTCTGTTTGACACTTTTGGCAAATGACTTCTACAACAGCCTCAAGTCAATCAAAGCCTTGTGAGGTGATTTGGTAAACTGAAACTGAAAGAAACTCATTGTATATGTGTATGTGCTATTTCTTTACTACCCACAAGGGGCTACACACAGAGGGGACAAACAAGGACAAACGGATTAAGTTGATTATACCGACCCCAGTGTGTAACTGGTACTTATTTAATCGACCCCGAAAGGATGAAAGGCAAAGTCGACCTCGGCGGAATTTGAACTCAGAACGTAGCGGCAGACGAAATACCACTAAGCATTTCGCCCGGCGTGCTAACGTTTCTGCTAGCTCGCCACTACATATGTGTATGTGCATGTGTGTGTGTGTGTTACTGTCTCCTTGCCTCGACATTGTGTCACAGTTGCAAATAAGTGTCATCATCATGCAAGCAGTGTCCGTCATTTACAATCTTCTGTGAAAATATGTTTGGTCATGGGGAAATATTACCTTACTTAAAACAAGTGAGGCAGTAATAAGGAGGGCATCCAGCTGTAGAAAATCTGCCTCAACAAATTCCATCCAACACCATAGACAAGTGGAGATGATGATGATGATGAATATTGGTGACTGTTTTTTTTTTTATAAGTAGCACATATGTAAGAAACAAATTGACATGTTGTCATTAGTATCAACAGATTAAATTAAACTTCATTCAAATCATATTTCTCAAATAATTTGGTTTCTTTTCATTGCAAAATTTCATATTTCTGTGAGAGAGATACACACACACACACACAGACTCACATATATATACTGAGTCAGACAGCCATGTAACCACACAGACAGATAGACATGCTAAATAGAGAAACTAAGAAAGTGACAGACAAATAGATGAAAATACCAATTTTTACATTTTTTATTGTTTATTTTTTTATATATACCTTCTTTAAGAAGGTGTAGGAATGGATCATGTGGATTTATCCTTTTAAGAACAGAGCTTACAAAAGAAGTAGGAGAAAGTGCTGCTGCTGTTACTACTGCAGATGATGATGATGATGCATATATAACAAGGTCACTGTGTTGCAATGTAAAGTACAGAAAATATTGATTGGTGGGGAAATAAGATATGGAATTTATAATAACACTATCCTTCACCACAAGTAAAGATGATCTCTGTAGAACTGTCAATCCCATAAACCTGAGAAGGATGAGGAAGTTAGAGAGACTTGAAATAATATGTGAAGTAAATGAAGGATGGCAAGGTGATGATGACGACAGGTTTTGAAATGTGATAGAGAACAGATAAAGCACACTGGATAAAGTTGTTAGAGCTATCATAGCAGGGGTTAGAGGTAGGTTAGAGAAAATTTGGAATGGTAAAACTTAACACTGTAAGAGAGAACTAGAAGCAACGACAGACTACTTAAGGAGGTCTCTATGTGGTTGCATGATTTGCTAGAAATAACAACCAAATCTCACTCAAAATCACACTCCATAATCTTAAAAAAGGAAGGACACATTGGAAAATGTTATTCTAGATACACTGTCTGGTGCCTTTTGCAGAGTTTATTCTGTTGTAAGTATTTGGACTAAGGCTCTGGTCTGAAGATGACTCAATATCTTAATGCACTGCTTCCTAGAGCAAGAGTCCATGAGCCAAGGGTTTTTTTTTCTTCTATTACCTTGAAAGCCCTGCAAAGTTCAGGTGTATTGCAATTCCTCCCCTCTCAAAACCATAAAATTAATAAAAACTAAAAAAAAAACACAGATGGTCATAGCAGGAACCTCTTCGATTATAGATCTGTTCCATATAAAAGTTGACCTGGAGCTAAAGAACAACTAGAGCTTACAGGTAGTTACTTGACCTGCTAGAAATAGCAGCAAAATCTCCCTCCAAACGAAATTTAGTCTTAAAGATGGTAGAACACATTGAACAATATAATTCTATAAAGCAAATGTATGAAAGAGTATACTCTATTACAGGGTTACATTATCCAAAACATACTGTTTCATGTATCAATAATTGATTTATATAGGTGTAGGCGCAGCTGTGTGATAAGGAGCTTGCTTCCCAACCACATGGTTCCACATTCAGCCCCACTGCATGGCACTTTGGGCTAGTGTCCTCCACTAAAGCCTTGTGAGCGGATTTGGTAGACGGAAACTGAAAGAAACCCGTATGACGCATGTGTACGAACAGCCATGCTACATGGCAGTGAAACATGGGCTGTGACTGCTGAGGACATGCGTAAGCTCGCAAGGAATGAAGCCAGTATGCTCCGCTGGATGTGTAATGTAAATGTGCATACCCGTCAGAGTGTAAGTATCTTGAGAGAAAAGCTGAACATAAGAAGCGTCAGTAGTGGTGTGCAAGAGAGACGATTGCGCTGGTTTGGGCATGTGGTGAGAATGAATGAGGATAGCTGCGTGAAAAAGTGCCACTCCCAAACAGTTGAGGGAACCCGTGGAAGAGGT